>NC_062527.1:4338470-4448470 GCF_022655615.1 Tachysurus fulvidraco
GTGGCTCTGTGTACGTGTGTGTGTGTGTGGCTCTGTGTACGTGTGTGTGTGTGTGGCTCTGTGTACGTGTGTGTGTGTGGCTCTGTGTACGTGTGTGTGTGTGTGTGTGGCTCTGTGTACGTGTGTGTGTGTGGCTCTGTGTACGTGTGTGTGTGTGGCTCTGTGTACGTGTGTGTGTGTGGCTCTGTGTACGTGTGTGTGTGTGGCTCTGTGTACGTGTGTGTGTGTGTACGTGTGTGTGTGTGGCTCTGTGTACGTGTGTGTGTGTGTGGGGCTCTGTGTACGTGTGTGTGTGTGTGTGTGGCTCTGTGTACGTGTGTGTGTGTGTGTGGCTCTGTGTACGTGTGTGTGTGTGTGTGTGTGTGGCTCTGTGTACGTGCGTGTGTGTGTGGCTCTGTGTACGTGTGTGTGTGGCTCTGTGTACGTGTGTGTGCGTGTGTGTGGCTCTGTGTACGTGTGTGTGCGTGTGTGTGGCTCTGTGTGCGTGTGTGTGGCTCTGTGTCCGTGTGTGTGCGTGTGTGTGGCTCTGTGTACGTGTGTGTGCGTGTGTGTGGCTCTGTGTACGTGTGTGTGCGTGTGTGTGGCTCTGTGTACGTGTGTGTGCGTGTGTGTGGCTCTGTGTACGTGTGTGTGTGCGTGTGTGTGGCTCTGTGTACGTGTGTGTGTGCGTGTGTGTGGCTCTGTGTACGTGTGCGTGTGTGTGGCTCTGTGTACGTGTGCGTGTGTGTGGCTCTGTGTACGTGTGCGTGTGTGTGGCTCTGTGTACGTGTGCGTGTGTGTGGCTCTGTGTACGTGTGTGTGTGCGTGTGTGTGGCTCTGTGTACGTGTGTGTGTGCGCGTGTGTGTGGCTCTGTGTACGTGTGTGTGTGCGTGTGTGTGGCTCTGTGTACGTGTGTGCGTGTGTGTGGCTCTGTGTACGTGTGAGTGTGTGTGTGGCTCTGTGTACGTGTGAGTGTGTGTGTGTGTGTGTGGCTCTGTGTACGTGTGTGTGTGTGTGTGTGTGTGTGTGGCTCTGTGTACGTGTGTGTGTGTGTGTGTGTGTGTGTGGCTCTGTGTACGTGTGTGTGTGTGTGTGTGTGTGTGTGGCTCTGTGTTCGTGTGTGTGTGTGTGTGTGGCTTTGTGTACGTGTGTGTGTGTGTGTGTGTGTGGCTCTGTGTACGTGTGTGTGTGTGTGTGTGTGTGGCTCTGTGTACGTGTGTGTGTGTGTGTGTGTGTGTGTGTGGCTCTGTGTACGTGTGTGTGTGTGTGTGTGTGTGTGGCTCTGTGTACTTGTGTGTGTATGTGTGTGTGGCTCTGTGTACGTGTGTGTGTGTGTGTGTGGCTTTGTGTGTGTGTGTGTGTGGCTCTGTGTGTGTGTGTATGTGTGTGTGGCTCTGTGTACGTGTGTGTACATGTGTGTGTGGCTCTGTGTACGTGTGTGTACGTGTGTGTGTGGCTCTGTGTACGTGTGTGTGTGGCTCTGTGTACGTGTGTGTGTGGCTCTGTGTACGTGTGTGTGTGGCTCTGTGTACGTGTGTGTGTGGCTCTGTGTACGTGTGTGTGTGGCTCTGTGTACGTGTGTGTGTGTGTGTCTCTGTGTACGTGTGTGTGTGTGGCTCTGTGTACGTACGTGTGTGTGGCTCTGTGTACCTGTGTGTGGCTCTGTGTATGTGAGTGTGTGTGTGGCTCTGTGTATGTGTGTGTGTGGCTCTGTGTATGTGTGTGTGTGGCTCTGTGTACGTGTGTGTGTGGCTCTGTGTACGTGTGTGTGTGGCTCTGTGTACGTGTGTGTGTGGCTCTGTGTACGTGTGTGTGTGTCTCTGTGTACGTGTGTGTGTGTCTCTGTGTACGTGTGTGTGTGTCTCTGTGTACGTGTGTTTGTGGCTCTGTGTACGTGTGTGTGTGGCTCTGTGTACGTGTGTGTGCTCGTGTGTGGCTCTGAGTGTGCGCGTGTGTGGCTCTGTGTACGTGTGTGTGTGGCTCTGTGTACGTGTGTGTGTGGCTCTGTGTACGTGTGTGTGCGTGTGTGGCTCTGTGTACGTGTGTGTGCGTGTGTGGGGCTCTGTGTACGTGTGTGTGCGTGTGTGGGGCTCTGTGTACGTGTGTGTGCGTGTGTGGGGCTCTGTGTACGTGTGTGTGCGTGTGTGGCTCTGTGTATGTGTGTGTGCGTGTGTGGGGCTCTGTGTACGTGTGTGTGTGTGGGGCTCTGTGTACGTGTGTGTGTGTGGGGCTCTGTGTACGTGTGTGTGTGTGTGTGCTTGGCTCTGTGTACGTGTGTGTGTGGCTCTGTGTACGTGTGTGTGTGGCTCTGTGTACGTGTGTGTGTGGCTCTGTGTACGTGTGTGTGTGGCTCTGTGTACGTGTGTGTGTGTGTGTGTGGCTCTGTGTATGTGTGTGTGTGTGTGTGCGTGTGTGTGTGTGGCTCTGTGTACGTGTGTGTGTGTGGCTCTGTGTACGTGTGTGTGTGGCTCTGTGTATGGCTCTGTACGTGTGTACGTGTGTGGGGCTCTGTGTACGTGTGTACGTGTGTACGTGTGTACGTGTGTGTGGCTCTGTGTACGTGTGTGTGGCTTTGTGTACGTGTGTGTGGCTCTGTGTACGTGTGTGTGGCTCTGTGTACACGTCTGTGTGTGTGTGTGTGTGTGGCCCTGTACACGTGTGTGTGGCTCTGTGTACACGCGTGTGTACGTGTGTGTGTGGGGCTCTGTGTACGTGTGTGTAAGTAAAATCCTGACCCTGTACAGTCCGTCCTTTAACAGAGGCACGAGAATTGCTGAGTTGAAAATATTTCAGAAATCATTTAAATTCATAGCTTCAAATTCCATGTTATTTAGTAAATCTGAGATTCCTAGATCCCTGAGGGACAGGATCAATTTAAATCTGCAGTTTTTAGTGCGTTCAGCATTTTGTTAGCTGACGACGTCGTCTCAGGATCCGTCCTCATAAGACATGTAAGAAGCATGAGGATGTTTAACACGACACGAACACAACATGCTTTGTCATCCAACAGTTTTGCAGAGAAAAGAAAACCTGCTGCTGTCTAATTTAGATAAACTGAACAAAGGGGTCATGTGACCTGGTGCCACTTTTAATCCTAATTACTTTTTGCAGAAGAAGAAAGAATGGCTTGTGATCGATTTCCTGATTTCAAATATTGCTCTAGATAATTTAATTGTCCAGAAAAGGAAGTCAGTACAATGAGCATCACCCTTTCAGGTCTAAGGGGAGTAGAGGAGCTATATTATTATTAATATTATGGGTTGTGAAGTCAGGAGCTGCAGCGATCACTAAATCTCAGCTGGATGTTGGATTTCTGAGCGATTCTGCAGTAACACAGTAAGCAGTTCAACGTCATCACATTTCACTGGAATCCTTTTAGAAATCTGGTGTCTGAGGCCATCCTTAAAAATATTCTTGTTTGCTGTAACCTGACCGACCCAGTCAATTTTTTTTCTTTAAGTCCGACCAACTTGCCGGTCGTAAATTTGCGTTAAGACGACCAATTTTTTTTTACCCTTCAAACAACTAATACAAAAGCAATAAAATAAAAGTTGTGGAAAGTCGTGGCCTAATGGTTAGAGAGTCTGACTCGTAACCCGAAGGTTGTGGGCTCGAGTCTCGGGCCGGCCACGACTGAGATGCCCTTGAGCAAGGCACCGAACCCCCACCACTTCTCCCGGGGCGCCTCAGCATAAATGGCTGCCCACTGCTCCGGGTGTGTGTTCACTGCTGTGTGTGTGTGTTCACTGCTGTGTGTGTGTGTTCACTGCTGTGTGTGTGTGTTCACTGCTGTGTGTGTGTGTTCACTGCTGTGTGTGTGTGTGTTCACTGCTGTGTGTGTGTGTGTTCACTGCTGTGTGTGTGTGTGTTCACTGCTGTGTGTGTGTGTGTTCACTGCTGTGTGTGTGTGTTCACTGCTGTGTGTGTGCACTTTGGATGGGTTAAATGCAGAGAACGAATTCTGAGTATGGGTCACCGTACTTAGCCGTATATCACGTCACTTTAAATAATATTATATTTTACTAAGTATTGTAAATATATAAATTGCCTAGGCCTACATACAAATGAAGGCTACGTTCTTTCTTTGAAATAAAATGCGTGAAAAAGTCATCTATGTTTACCGGATGTCACATTCACTGTCGGAGTTAACGGTTCGCGCTCGGTAATGATGGCTGCGGCTGCATTAAACAAAATGTTCGCGGTCATCGTTCAAAGTCATACGGGTTCGGGCGCCATAATACATCTAAAAAATTCATTAAAACAGCTCGACACCGCTTTAACTTGTCGGTTGCAAATGAGGTTTGCAATGATGTGCCTGAAGGCACGGGTTGAAGACCCAGTCAGTGACGTCACGATATGCTAATTTGTTTAAATTCATACCAACGTAATCACCATCACCAAAATTGTACTTTTTTTTCCATTGAAACTTGAAAAAAAATATAAACCTACCTACCGACCCTTATTTATTTATTTATTTATTTGTTTGTTTGTTTATTTATTTATTTATTTATTTATTTTTAAAATTTTACTGCAAACCAAAATATTTTTATGGATGGCCTGATGTTCACACGGTGATGTTTCCTCTGAGGATGATGATGTTGATTTATTTGATTTGTTTATATCTTTGAAATGATTTGTGATATTTTCAATTTGACAGTTTTTGGTCCAATGTTTCCACGGTCAAAATCTTTGTCTTGCAGCAGAAATGTTTTGGTGGCTTTGTTCGTAAATATAATAATCTGTTGTATATTTTCTTGGATAAACTTTGCTTAATAATACACTCATGTTTTTTTTTTTCTTTCACTTTCATGAACTCCAAAACGTTCTCCACTTTTGATGACAAAAGATGGATGGGGATGGGGCGGAGCATAAAGGATGTGTGCAGTTTAATCCACGTTCACATGTCCACTGGGTTCTCTCTCATTTTACTGAAGTGGAAAAAAGGGTCGTTGTATTTTTGAGGAAGAAAAATGTTGAGCTTCTAAGGAAATTGCTTAAAGGGTTGTAGGTTAGGTCGTGCTATCAAATCTAATCAGAGATAAACGTCTCTGGATATCCTAATATTTTGTAGGGATAATGGTTGTTTGTGTGTGTGTGTGTGTGGACAGCAGAGCCTGCTAGTTTTAGCCAAGTGATCTCTGCATGCAAGCACAGAGCACTCACACACACAACTCACACACACACACAACTCCCTCCGTGTGGGAGCTGCTGAATGACATTAATCATCAGTAGTCTCATCTTCCTAGCAGGTCACACAGCTGCATGAACGGTCCTTTAACCATCTGTTGTGTAGATTTAAGCTTTGCTGTGTTGATTGTTTGCACTAAAGAGGAAGTAACAGACTCCTAACAATGAGGTGACCAACTGCGTATTTAACCAAAACATTGCTGGACAGGTTGATAGTACTATGGACAATTGTGGGGATGTAATAGCCTAGTGTTGGACTGCTGATCAGGAGGTTGTGAGTTTGAATCCCAGGTCCACCAAGCTGCCAGTGCTGGGCCCCTGAGTATGGCCCTTAACCCTCAGTTGCCAAATGCTGTAAATGTAAAGATGGAGGAAAAGGTAAAGTGGTAAATGCATTTAAATATTAATGTATCGCTGACAATGTTGATGCATATGCAGCTGACGCTTGCATAGAACTGCTGAGACGATTCAGTACCTGGCTCAGTACATGCAAGTGTCTGATTAATAGAGCACAGATATTAAATATAACCATGTCCTGATGTTTTATTCCTCTTATACCACACAGTTTATAGGTACATTCATTGCTGTGAAAGTTCCACAGATCAGTTTAGTTCCTGTTTTCCCCCCTTCTTTTTCGTTTCTTTTCCCTCCATTGCACTGTACCAGCTATAGACCGCCATCCCCACACCGGCTTCTCTTTTCTTTTTCTCTGAGTTTAATAAGAAAAAAAGACATTTTTTTTCCCTTCTGTTTGTAGAAAAGTCCCTCCTGACCAATCAGGTTTAAGATGCACCCAAGTATGTTTGTCAGTATGTCTGAAGTACTGTATAGTTTGCAAACCGTTTGGAGAACCAAATGGCTTAAAGCTCTCGAGAGTGTGTTGTCTGGCACACCAGTTTGTTGTGTGGTCTCATGGTGTGACATTTTTGACTGTCTGTGTAACTAGGATTTGTCTGGAGGTCATGTTGTGAGCTGTGGGTTTATCGATAGACTTTCTAGCCATGCACAGAGGTTTCTGTTCTCCTTTAACTGCTGACAAGGCTTTTGTTGTTGCCTTTGCAGATTATCATCTATTTCCAGTTCGCACGCTTTTTATATTCATGTGAAATTCTTCCTTGTCTAATTCAGATCTCGGTGTTTCTCATGTCACACTTATTCAAAACAGTGATCACTGACATCAGCATTTTATGTGTGTGTCAGTGTAACTCTCTGTGCGTGAGTCTGCAATCACATGCTGTAACGCTGCCCACTGCATTCGACTCCGAGTCCACTCGATGTGACCTACATCATCATCATACATTTTTAACAGTTTACTCAGGTGTTGTAAACATGTCCCATTTAATCACAGGGAACGGCATGTAACATCTCTTACTATTCTCCTCAACTCTTCTGCACCAGTCCCTTTGCTTTATGGGGTAGTACAATGTGCATTGTTTCCATACTGCAGAATCTCAGAGGAAGCAGTAAATCATCAGGGTTTTTATTTTGAGTAATGAGATTATGATTAGAGAGAATCTGGACATCATGCAGATTATTCAGACACGGCGGAGGAAAAGCAGCTGATGAGCCAGTAGGGAGCGAGTGTCATGTGGGTTATTGTTCAGCTCGAGTGCTGACAGGCTTTTCTGCCCTACCACACATGCACAGACACCACCACAATTTCCTCTGTTACGTGGGCAGTCTGAAGCGGGGAAAGAGACAAAGAGCTCGCTTGTCATTAGGGCTGGGTATCTCTCACCACCTCGCTCGTTCATTCTGGTTCTTTTCCTGGTGCCACAGTGGCATTACAAAACTGGTCTTATTGCATCTTGCATTTGTTTTCTTTTGATGTAATACATTTATTTTTGATTACAATTCAAACAGTAGTATCATCTGAACTAACCATGTTATATGAGATGATATGGAATTGATCAAACTATGAATTATTTCTCTGTGACAAAAGCAAAATATAGCGGATGGTTCAGGAAAAATGACTGGGGGGTAGTGACTGAGACACACACACACACAGAGACACACACACACACAGAGACACACAGACACACTCAGAGAGGGACACAGACCGATAGTGAGAGACACACAGACAGATAGAGACACACACACACTCCGAGAGGGACACAGACCGATAGTGAAAGACACACAGACAGATAAAGAGAGACACACACTCCGAGAGGCACACAGACCGATAGCGAGAGGCACACAGACGGATAGCGAGAGGCACACAGACGGATAGCGAGAGGCACACAGACGGATAGCGAGAGGCACACAGACGGATAGCGAGAGGGACACAGACGGATAGCGAGAGGGACACAGACCGATAGCGAGAGGGACACAGACCGATAGCGAGAGACACACAGGCAGATTGAGAGAGAGACTCAGACTGATAGAGAGGGGGGGCACACTCAAAACGTGGGACATACTCAGAGAGAGGGAGACACATGGAGAGGGAGAGGGGGAGACGCAGAGAGGGAGAGGGGGAGACGCAGAGAGGGAGAGGGGGAGACGCAGAGAGGGAGAGGGGGACACACAGAGAGGGAGAGGGAGACACAGAGAGAGAGAGAGAGGGAGACACACAGAGAGAGAGAGAGGGAGACACAGAGAGAGAGAGAGAGAGAGGGAGACACACACAGAGAGAGGGAGAGGGAGACACACAGAGAGGGAGAGGGAGACACACAGAGAGGGAGAGGGAGACACACAGAGAGGGAGAGGGGGAGACACAGAGCGGGAGAGAGAGAGAGACACGCACAGAGAGAGAGAGAGAGAGAGACACGCACAGAGAGAGAGAGAGAGAGACACTCACAGAGAGAGAGAGAGAGAGAGACATGCACAGAGAGAGAGAGAGGGAGAGAGAGACACGCACAGAGAGAGAGAGAGGGAGAGGGAGACACACAGAGAGAGAGAGGGAGAGGGAGACACACAGAAAGAGAGAGGGAGAGGGAGACACACAGAGAGGGAGAGGGAGACACACAGAGCGGGAGAGAGAGAGAGACACGCACAGAGAGAGAGAGAGAGAGAGAGACACGCACAGAGAGAGAGAGACACGCACAGAGAGAGAGAGAGAGAGACATGCACAGAGAGAGAGAGAGAGAGAGACACGCACAGAGAGAGAGAGAGAGACACGCACAGAGAGAGAGAGACAGAGAGATACACAGACACACACAGAGACACACAGAAAGAGAGAGAGAGACAGACACACTCAGAGAGAGAGAGAGAGAGAGACGCACACAAAGCATATGCACATCCTTTTAAGTCAGTGATTGAGAGTTTGTTCAACACTGGGTCTGTGTTTGTGCATTAATGAAACATTTATCATTTTGATTAAAGTTTTTTTTAAATAAACTTTTCTTTACTGGTTCTGCTTTAGGCAGTAACATAAGTGACAGAGATGTTTAGTGCCCACGGTTCTCCACAGCAGATATCTACTCAAACATCTGTATGGTGCTCAAACAACTGAGAAGAGTTTGTTAATATATGAGAGAAATAAAAAGATTAGTGCTTCTTATCTTTAGCTTTCTGTCTAAAGTCGGGGAAGAAAGTGGAAGCTTGGTTAAGGTGTTGGACTACTGATTGGAATCAAATCCCAGAGTCACCAAGCTGCCACTTCTGGACCCCTGAGCAAGGCCCTTAAAACTGCTCAGCTGTATAATTGTATAATTGACTTCTGCCAAATACCATAAATGTTAATCTGTGTACATTGATGAAATCCATCAGAAATGAACTCTTACCCACTCAACTCTGGTTACGATGCCAAGCTTCATTAAAAGGATGATGTACTAAAATCATTCCTGTCTGTTGTGTTGAAAATATGAATGTGTTTCACTGACTGGACTCAGCAGCGAGTACTCCAGTGGTAAACACAGCACATTGTACAGCGCTCTTATTGATCATGATCATCAATCCAGTGTTGGGTTTTTTCATATCTTTACAGTAGATGGCCGTGTGACTAGAAGATGAGTTAGAGGTGTAGAGTGTCTGTGCTGAGTTAGAGGTGTAGAGCGACTGTGCTGATGAGTTAGAGGTGTAGAGCGACTGTGCTGATGAGTTAGAGGTGTAGAGTGACTGTGCTGAGTTAGAGGTGTAGAGTGACTGTGCTGAGTTAGAGGTGTAGAGTGACTGTGCTGATGTTTTTCAGTTGTAAAGAGACTGTGCTGATGAGTTAGAGGTGTAGAGCGACTGTGCTGATGAGTTAGAGGTGTAGAGCGACTGTGCTGATGTTTTTCAGTTGTAAAGAGACTGTGCTGATGAGTTAGAGGTGTAGAGCGACTGTGCTGATGTTTTTCAGTTGTAAAGAGACTGTGCTGATGAGTTAGAGGTGTAGAGCAACTGTGCTGATGAGTTAGAGGTGTAGAATGACTGTTCTGATGAGTTGGAAGTGTAGAGTGACTGTTCTGATGAGTTAGAGGTACAGAGTGACTGTGCTGATGAGTTAGAGGTGTAGAGTGACTGTGCTGATGTTTTTCAGTTGTAAAGAGACTGTGCTGATGAGTTAGAGGTGTAGAGTGTCTGTGCTGATGAGTTAGAGGTGTAGAGTGTCTGTGCTGATGAGTTAGAGGTGTAGAGTGTCTGTGCTGATGAGTTAGAGGTATAGAGTGACTGTGCTGATGAGTTAGAGGTGTAGAGTGACTGTGCTGATGAGTTAGAGGTGTAGAGCGACTGTGCTGATGAGTTAGAGGTGTAGTGTCTGTGCTGATGAGTTAGAGGTGTAGAGCGACTGTTCTGATGTTAGAGGTGTAGAGCGACTGTTCTGATGTTAGAGGTGTAGAGCGACTGTTCTGATGTTAGAGGTGTAGAGTGACTGTGCTGATGAGTTAGAGGTGTAGAGCGACTGTGCTGATGAGTTAGAGGTGTAGAGCGACTGTGCTGATGAGTTAGAGGTGTAGAGCGACTGTGCTGAAGAGTTAGAGGTGTAGAGCGACTGTGCTGAAGAGTTAGAGGTGTAGAGCGACTGTGCTGATGAGTTAGAGGTGTAGAGTGACTGTTCTGATGAGTTAGAGGTGTAGAGTGACTGTGCTGATGAGTTAGAGGTGTGTAGAGTGTCTGTGCTGATGTTAGAGGTGTAGAGCGACTGTGCTGATGAGTTAGAGGTGTAGAGTGTCTGTGCTGATGAGTTAGAGGTGTGTAGAGTGTCTGTGCTGATGAGTTAGAGGTGTGTAGAGTGTCTGTGCTGATGTTAGAGGTGTAGAGCGACTGTGCTGATGAGTTAGAGGTGTAGAGTGTCTGTGCTGATGAGTTAGAGGTGTGTAGAGTGTCTGTGCTGATGAGTTAGAGGTGTGTAGAGTGTCTGTGCTGATCAGTTAGAGGTGTAGAGTGACTGTGCTGATGAGTTAGAGGTGTAGAGTGTCTGTGCTGATGAGTTAGAGGTGTAGAGTGACTGTGCTGATGAGTTAGAGGTGTAGAGTAACTGTGCTGATGAGTTAGAGGTGTAGAGTGACTGTGCTGATGAGTTAGAGGTGTAGAGTGACTGTGCTGATGAGTTAGAGGTGTAGAGTGACTGTTCTGATGAGTTAGAGGTGTAGAGTGACTGTTCTGATGAGTTAGAGGTGTAGAGTGACTGTGCTGCTGATTTTCAGTTGTAAAGTGACTGTGCTTATTTTATTCTGTACAGTGGTTGGGCTGATGATTTTCAGTTGTAGAGTATATGTGCTGATGATTTAATCATATAGAGACTGCTGATGATTTTTAGCCCTGGAGTGACTGTGCTGCTGATTTTCAGCTGTAAAGTAACTCGTCTGATGATTTTCATCTGTAGAATGACTGTTCTGATTATTTTTAGCTGCAAACTGACACTGCTGATGTTTTTCAGCTGTAGAGTGACTGCTGACTTTTTTTTATCCTCTAGAGAGACTGTGCTGATTATCTTTAGCCCTGGAGTAACTGTGTTGATGATTTTCAGCTGTTTGAACATACATACAGTATTTACACTTGTTGCCACTGTTTTTTTCAGCTGTTTGAACATACAGTATTTACACTTGTTGCCACTGTTTCTGTTTATTGTCTTTTGTGTATTGTCTTGTAATTATTTGTTTGCACTGTCTTTTGTCCTGCACTGTCTTGTCTGTTTTGTTTGTCTTGTCTTGTCTTGCACTGTTTGCACCAGGTTGCACAGATGCACTTTATATATCAAGGACTATTTACTAAATCCTTAGCTCTGTCTTTGTTTTTATGTAGCACCATGGTCCTGGAGAAACAGCTATATATGGTTGAAATGACACAAACTTCTTGACTTGACTTAAAGTGATTGTGCTAAAAATCATCAGCACAATCACTTTAAATCAAGTCAAGAAGCTTTTATTGTCATAAAAGTCACTTTCAGCTGTAAAGTGACTGTGCTGATGATTTTGAGCTGTAAAGTGACTGTGCTGATGATTTTGAGCTGTAAAGTGACTGGGCTGATGATTTTCAGATGTAAAGTGACTTTAGCCCCGACTCACCCCAAAGGATCTCAGAATCCGTTTGTTTTGTGAAAATAAATTTAGGAACCGTTTGTCACGTGATAGTCGCCTAACTAGTCATTTCCTCCGCCTCTCAGTGTTTCCTCTCACATTCTTATTGGCTGACAGCAATCACTGCTCATGTGCTCAAAATACAATAAATGCTGGGAAATGTTCATGGCGTTCAGCTTTCTTAATGAACAGTGGAGCGTAGAATGATTCTCTGGAAGTGGACAGAAGAGGCTCCAGAAGACATTCCCACAAATAGTGTTTTAATGCCGGAGAGCATGACAAACCAAAAAAAAAAAAAGATCTGGTGACCATGAAGGCCACAGTATGTGCTTTAAAGTACGTTGTTTCAGACAGCCAGTTGGTGCATCCTGTGGATAGAGGCAGAAGAACCTGTGCTGAATTTAGTTACTCTTCTTATTTTGGTACCATGTGAGTGAATCAGGACATACTGATGGAGCTAAAGTAAAATACACAGTGCAGCTTGTGAACTGATCAGTCACACAGTCATACTGATGTGTGCACTCTTCAATGTGTTCACGAAACATTTACATGTTGTCACACTTGTAACAGGGTCCATGTTTTACTAATAAACAAACTTATTTGGCAGCTACATGCACACACAATAGTATTTTGTATTGTGTATGGGTGTGTATGTGATTGTATATGGGTGTGCATGTGATTGTGTGTGAGTGATTGTGTATGGGTGTGTATGTGATTGTGTGTGAGTGATTGTGTATGGGTGTGTATGTGATTGTGTGTGAGTGATTGTATATGGGTGTGCATGTGATTGTGTATGAGTGGGTGTGAGAGTGAGTGGGTGTGAGAGTGAGTGGGTGTGAGAGTGAGTGGGTGTGAGAGTGAGTGGGTGTGAGAATGAGTGGGTGTGAGAGTGAGTGGGTGAGGGTGTGTGAGGGTGTGTGAGTGAGTGGGTGAGGGTGTGAGTGAGTGTGTGAGGTTGTGGGTGTGTGGGTGGGGTTGTGGGTGAGTGTGTGTGAGTGAGTGGGTGAGGGTGTGTGAGTGAGTGGGTGAGGGTGTGTGAGTGAGTGGGTGAGGTTGTGGGTGTGTGGGTGAGGTTGTGGGTGTGTGGGTGAGGGTGTGCGAGTGAGAGGGTGAGGGTGTGCGAGTGAGGGGGGTGTGTGTGTGCGCGAGTGAGGGGGGTGTGTGTGCGCGAGTGAGAGGGGGTGTGTGTGCGCGAGAGAGGGGGGGTGTGTGTGCGCGAGTGAGGGGGGGAGTGTGTGCGCGAGTGAGGGGGGTGTGTGCGCGAGTGAGGGGGGGTGTGTGCGCGAGTGAGGGGTGTGTGTGTGTGCGCGAGTGAGGGGGGGGTGTGTGCGCGAGTGAGGGAGTGTGTGTGTGCGCGAGTGAGAGGGGGGGGTGTGCGCGAGTGAGAGGGGGGGTGTGTGCGCGAGTGAGAGGGTGTGTGTGTGCGCGAGTGAGAGGGTGTGTGAGTGAGAGTGAGAGGGTGTGAGGATGTGAGAGTGAGTGAGGGTGTGTGTGTGTGAGAGTGTGTGTGGTGTGTGGTTGGAGAGTGAGAAGGGTGTGGTGGTGGTGTTGTGTGTGAGTGGAGAGTGGAAGAGGGTTGTGGGGTGTGTGGTGGAGTGAGAGTGAGAGGGTGTGTGTGAGTGAGAGTGAGAGGGTGTGTGTGAGTGAGAGTGAGAGGGTGTGTGTGTGAGTGAGAGGGTGTGTGTGTGAGTGAGAGGGTGTGTGTGTGAGTGAGAGGGTGTGTGTGTGAGTGAGAGGGTGTGTGTGTGTGAGTGAGAGGGTGTGTGTGTGTGAGTGAGAGGGTGTGTGTGTGAGTGAGAGGGTGTGTGTGTGTGAGAGTGAGAGGGTGTGTGTGTGAGAGTGAGAGGGTGTGTGTGAGAGTGAGAGGGTGTGTGTGAGAGTGAGAGGGTGTGTGTGAGAGTGAGAGGGTGTGTGTGAGAGTGAGAGGGTGTGTGTGAGAGTGAGAGGGTGTGTGTGTGTGAGTGAGAGGGTGTGTGTGTGTGTGTGAGTGAGAGGGTGTGTGTGTGTGTGTGAGTGAGAGGGTGTGTGTGTGTGTGAGAGAGAGGGTGTGTGTGTGTGTGTGTGAGTGAGAGGGTGTGTGTGTGTGTGAGTGAGAGGGAGAGGGTGTGTGTGTGTGTGTGTGAGAGTGAGAGGGTGTGTGTGTGTGTGTGAGTGAGAGTGAGAGGGTGTGTGTGTGTGTGTGAGTGAGAGGGTGTGTGTGTGTGTGAGTGAGAGGGTGTGTGTGTGTGAGAGTGAGAGGGTGTGTGTGTGTGAGTGAGAGTGAGAGGGTGTGTGTGTGTGTGTGTGTGAGTGAGAGGGTGTGTGTGTGAGTGAGAGGGTGAGAGTGAGAGGGTGTGTAAGTGAGTTAGAGGGTGTGTGAGTGAGTGGGTGTTTTATAAATACTGTCTGTTAACCTTCCTTCTGTCTCTGCCCACAGAGATTACGCAGATTATCGACGAAATACAAGACGGAAAAAATCTATCCCACTAACGTTGGAGAGAGAGAAGAAAATGTGAAAAAGAACAGATATAAAGACATCCTGCCATGTAAGTAACACAAAGTGTGTTGTGTGGTTAAAATCCATACTGTGGTACGTTGCCTCGGCCAATCACGGTTTTGATGCCGTGACTAAACCTTTATTTCTGTCAATGTGAATAAGACACAAACTGATTATCTGCAGTGGAGATGGGCTCAGCTTCCTCCTGTCTGCATATTGCTCTTACATAATGTGTGGAAACTCTCTTCAACTACTAAAGATACACAACGAGGATCCCACAGTCACTTTCCCAGGTGTGAGAGAATCGATCTATTGAGGGGAAGAATCACTAGGTGCCTGGAACAAGCAAAGGCTCTAAGTCTCATCCGTAGTTAATAAAATCCCATAAAAGCAAGAAAACCTTTATGGTGCTCTGTTTAAACAGTGCGCCATCTCTGCGCTTCCTTCACTGGCTTCCGTTAGCTGTAGGCATCCTATTTAAAACACACTCGCTTGCCTGCAAAGCCAAAAATGGACCAGCAACTTCTTACCTCAGAGCTTTTGTCTCCCTGCACTGTACCACGCTCCTTCAGATCCTCCAGCACTGCTCGGCTGATCCCACCATGTTTCAGGGTACAATGAAGGTATGCTATAAGATTCTTCTCTGTTCTGGCACCTGGAAAATGGAAAGAATTTCTCCTAGATCTGCAAACGGCTGTCTTCAGATCGCATCTAAAGACCTTAAAGTAGCACTTAAACAACATTGTTTTCTCTTTGTGTTTTTCTTGCTATATTTCCTCCCAACAGAGTTGTTAGACTGACTGTATTATTATTCCGTGACCCAGTGGCAGGATGAGTTCACTGATGGAGACATCAGAGCACTTGTGTAAGTCACTCAGTATAAGGGTGTCTGACAAAACAGAAAGTGCAGTGTGTGAAGCCTTCATGTAACTCTTCTGCAGGAATAACATGCGCGCTGCATCTTACGTTTGGTCAGGAGCGACACCACCCCTGTAAACACTCGAGGGATTACACTCGCACTGCTCCTGTGAGAAGGCTCATGGTTACTGTCGCCGAGATACACTGATGTGCCTGGCTTGTTAAATGTGCGGGCCAGTCATGTTCTATGGGTTTGAAGAGTTATAGAGAAGAAACAGCTCGTCTGTGGATAATTGATTTGTGAAAATAGACCGAAATACATCATCAGTACTTTCTCATGTTTCTTCCTCTTTATTCTCAACTCTTCTCTAACCCAAGAGACTCCTTTATCTCAGGTTAGCAGGGACATTTTTCATCTTCACCTAGATCATTTGACACTTTGGGCCTGAAAATGTGCCCACAACTGAACAACTTGCTAACGTTCTCACAACCTCACAAAATGCCATGTGTCATTTATACAAGAGCTCTCTATGACTGCTGGTGGCTCATGTTTGAGGAGTGAAGCACACCATCATGTTTACTTGCCTTTTTTGTCTTCTGCTTGACAAGGGCAAAGCCTTCTCTACCATTAAAGTGCCATTTTGGCTTGGCATGTTGTTTGTGGGAACACAACAATAGACCCACAGCCTTTTTTTTTTGTCTGTTCATAAAATAGCAACCACTTTGCCCCATGCTGGAGGTGTTACCTCGACCTCCATTCAGACCTCTAGCTCAATTCTCTCTCAATGCATTCAGTGAAACGGCTCTTTTCTAAGCCTCGGAAAATGTATGTAACGCCGTCGTGTCTGTATCTGTTCGGTACTCGGATATTGGTCTGCTTTCATATTCAGATTTAATCTGTGTGGTCTTTAAATTGTCTTTCTCTACTCCCATAACCAGCTGTTCACACTGAAACTGTTAAAACGCAGAGCAGAAATTTAGAACTATTAACCTTTTATGCAAATTAATCAGGAAACAGGAAACGCCTGGGTAACAACCAACACCTGTCAGTCACATGGTACTGATGTTTGTAATGACTTGAAAAATGGGTTGAAACAAGAGGAGTGTAACTTTAGTCACCTCGACCCTGTGGAACTTTCTACCTTTCTATATCTAATATAACAAGATCGATGAAATATAGTCAAACTCTTTCCTAAACCCAAGAGACTAATAATCTAATATTTTATCAGATTTATTTAGATTAAATTATATTATAAACTAAACTATATTTTATTAGTTATATAGTGAATCGTCATTTTAGAATGACAATTTTTTTTTTACAATGTATCTCAAAATAAATTCAGTGAGTTATTTTTGTGGGGAGGCTGCAGAGACACAGCAAGGTGTGTTTTAGCTGTCCTGTTTTCTCACCCTTTAGTTGACCACAGTCGAGTGAAAGTGGCATTAAAAACATCCAATCTGGACACGGATTACATCAACGCAAACTTCATCAAGGTAAAAGCAGTTTGTGACTTTGTTTTTTGTCTTTGTGTGAGAATCGGTCATTACGAGGTTCATTACTTATGTGTTTCGGACGGGCCTGTGTGTCAATGTTGTGTTACAATAAAGCACGAGATCAAGGTAAGGTCATTAGACCACACAAATACTACACAGCAAATGGGTAAGTGATCGTGTTTCAGTTCCCCTTTTCTTTCTTTTTTCTTTTTTTTTAAATAACCAGGTACACTGGTGTCGACTTGGTGGACATTTTTAATCAGTGTAAACAAAGGAATTATTTTCTTGCTGCAGGTCTGATGTAAAATGAATCAGGACACTGTTGGCTCTGTTAATAACCTTACACAGAAATGTATTGGTGTATAAGATGCATTTTAGCTGCTTATGAACGAGCACTTGGGGCATATCAGAGACCAGAAATGGGTTTATCATCACTGTTTACTTTGAAGATTTAAGAAAGTAGCCTAAAAGTAAACGAAAGAAACTGCAAATTCTTAAAGCTCTGAGTACCTACTTTTATATGGGCTTCATATTAACCACCACTGTG
Organism: Tachysurus fulvidraco; assembly: GCF_022655615.1. Taxonomy (NCBI): domain Eukaryota; kingdom Metazoa; phylum Chordata; class Actinopteri; order Siluriformes; family Bagridae; genus Tachysurus; species Tachysurus fulvidraco. Next base: position 4,355,453 of record NC_062527.1, read on the forward strand.
GAGTGGGACATGGCATTCAACACTGAATATCCAAACAGTTTGGTAATAAATGAAAGAATCAGAATCAGAATGGTCTTTATTGCCAAGTATGTTTTCACATATGAGGAATTTGTTCTAGTGCAGAAGCTCCACAGTGTAAACAGAAAGGTTAATAAAATCAAAATTAAACTGGTGTACAGTGTTGGGCAAAAGTGAATCTGTTTGGTCAACATTAACTTTGTTTGGAATTTTTTTCTCCCCAAGTCAGTACATCAAGGCCGTTTTCTGATTTGTATCTCAACAATATCGAGATCTCCAAATAAGCTTTTCTTAAAGGTGGGGTCTCTGTTGTTTGAGAAATGCTTCAGAAAACTGCGTTGGGCCGCCAAACAGAATAAAAACAAAACTAACGTGTAGCCAATGAGCAGTAAGGGGCGGGTCTTGTCACTATGGGCGGAGAGAGTGTTCAGTGCGTATGTGCGACAATAGCAGAAAGCTGTTTTAACATTGACATGGAGGATAAAAACAAAGAATGAAAGCGAAGAAAGGCTTACGATAAGGCAAGAAGTAGGACCCGTGTTAGTATAGGATCAGTTTTTCAGCGCTGGAGAGAACTGAACGTCTTCTGTGTGAAACGGAGATGAACCTTTCACGGTACAACACACAGTACTACAAAAACACATTTATATTACCATAGTATTACTCATTGAGTTCATTTATTAATAAAAATATCCCCTCGGTCAGCTGACCCAACAGGTTCTGCCATAATACTTGTCTGAGTTATACTTGGTTATACTTGTCGGGTGTATGTGTGGGGCGGAGCTATCAAAACAGAGGTGGGACCCATTTGGGTTAGGGGCGTGTTTGTTTTGGTGATTTCAAATGTCAACATTGGCTTTCAAACAACGGAGACCCCACCTTTAATAGGTCATGATGTTTTATTCTGTTTTTCATTTTTACTAAGTGTGATACAAGTGGACGATGTGCTCTTGAAGCTCTTGAGGGCTATTTTCCCTGAGCTCATGATATATTTGAGCTTTAATTCCACACTGCCCTTAGATTGCCAATAGCAGCCAATACAGAGCAACCGCTACATCACTCAGGGGTTAAGAAATGCAGACGGTTGAGTGTTTAAAGGCTGAAAATGTGCAGCTCTGTTATGAAACCAATGTCTCCCAAGGTATCCTTCTCCATCATCATCATCTGGAAGAATGATGTTCATCCTCTAGTACAGTTTGCAGAGAGGTGTTGAATCTGTAGGATTTGAAAACCCTCTGGTTTGCATCAGTCCATCTTTTGACTAAGACTTAGACTTTAACGTTCCTAAGAAACAGGAATGAGAAGTTTTGTACTGTCTATATCCTGTATGTATGTGTGTCTGATTGGACCATGTGTTTTGTGGACAGGGAGTGGACGGGCCCGAGGCCTACATCGCCACACAGGGACCGCTGCCCAACACTGTCCTCGACTTCTGGAGGATGATCTGGGAATACCATGTTGCAGTGAGTCACTTCAATAGACCACAGTGCAATCAGAGATTACTTTCACAAATTAATTTTATTTATTTATTTATTTTTTTCATTTGTGATGCAACTTGCAGTGCTTGTGTGTGTGGGTTTTATTTTGTGGAACACTAAGTGAACTGCTGAAAAGCACAAGCACAGGATTCTTCTTTTCAACTACTACAGTACATGTCTCCAACTACCAGTGGAGACATGTGTAATGACTGTTCCAATCACGTGAAGTGGGATTATGTTGAACGTGTGGGGTGGTAACAAAACATCACACAACACAACACAACACGTCTCCACCCGTTATTAAATCTTATTATTGTGGCCTGTGCTTGATTTTTGTGTTAATTCCTGCTATCACAAAATCCTGGAGTGATGGACTTTCTCACATACCCACAGTCATTGTGTCAGTCTCCAGGTGCTGAGATTAGTGTCCACTCTTTTGGATATGCCTGAATTTCATTTGGCACATATTTCATATTTATTACATATAAAGTTACATATAGAACAAAACCGACTGGGCCGTGCTGGTTCACGGTGGACTTGGGATTTGAACCCGCAAACGTCGTTGTTTGTGATGCTTGCACAGTGATGTGTCTGTAATGTGACGTATCAGGATCAAGATGTCAGCAGTGCAGTGGTTTAATGATCTGCGCTCACATCATGATGCTAACGAGGAGAATGTTTCTACCTGTGTTTCTCTTCTGATTTCTAACCAGCGTATCTATTTACTCATTATGTTATGAGTATTGTGTATAATATTAATGACTTTAAATGATAATAATAAATGACTTTATAATATTAATGACAAAGTTTGCAGACTGATGAGCTCTGAATAGTTTCTGGTACATTTCTCAGTGCACGTATTAATTAGCTCCACTTTATTCCGCAGGTGATCGTTATGGCGTGCCGGGAGTTTGAAATGGGCAGGGTAAGAGTGATCGTTCATGCTTTTTAACACACTGTGGACACTTTTATGTGTCTGGAGACCAGATTGTTCAGTGTATTGTGAGAAAGTGGTCTGCTTCTGAATACCCTGCTTTTATTATGTGATGCATTAAAGATCATTCGATCTCTAGGAGCTCTTGTAAAGCTCTGACATGGACCGTGCGCTTCAAGCTGTAGATAGCACAAGTCATATTTAACGGTGTTTATTGTAAAGAAAGCCATCTGTTTCCTGACTGCAGAAAAAATGCGAGCGATACTATCCCCAGTTTGGAGACGAGCCCATGTCCTTTGGCCCTTTCAGGATCTCTTGTGTGAGTTGATGCTTCCTGCATACATTTCCCAGCATGCTCCACTCTAAGTTACACTGCTCACATATCCGATTTATTGACTATTAATCCTAGCCGATTTTGAGAAAGTCCCCTTTCTATTCGCTCGATCCTCGAGCTCTACTCACTAACAGCCCCATCTCATGTAATCAAAATGTGTAACATTTTGGAGTAAATATAAATCTTAGAAACTCACCAACTGTATTCTTTGACTCATTTAAAGCCCTAAAAATATATAAAGCACAAAGAAAAGTTTTCCTTTTGCTTTTGTTCAGGAATCTGAAAAAACCCGACCTGACTATATAATTCGTGGCCTAACCCTCGTGTTTGACAATGTGAGTATTCCCTCCTTTAATTTATCAACCTCTGTATCCTGTCCCGTCTGTTCTCTTCTCCATCTCCCTGTTTATCAATCTTTTTTTTTTTTCTTTAGGAGTCTCGTAGCTTAACACAATTCCATTACATCAACTGGCCAGACCATGATGTTCCCTCATCGTTTGACTCGATACTGGACATGATTGCACTGATGAGGCAGTACCAGGGGCACGATGATGTTCCCATCTGTGTACATTGCAGGTACGAAGCTTTTTGTCTTCGATTACCTTGGACATTTGAAGTGAGACAAGTACAGGCATGGCTTCAGAAGTCACTTCCCAGCCTAATACCGAACCTTAGAGCGATGTTGCTTGGGATGTGCCTTGGTTGGGAAGATATTAAAGTCTAAATGTAGACAAATAACTACAGTCAGTGTTAAGAAGCACTTTTACTATCCTTATTGTTCTGAGGTTTATGTAGAATGTTGTGGTTCCTTGATTCTCTGTGGGGAGCCGTTGATTTGGCAAGAATGTAGGTTGACATCATGTCTGACACTTTATGCTTTCTTGCTCACATAGGAGTGTGTGTGTGTGTGTGTGTGTGTGTGTGTGTGTGTGTGTGTTTGTGTGTGTGTGTGTGTTTGTGTGTGTGTGTGTGTGTGTGTGTGTGTGTGTGTGTGTGTGTGTGTGTGTGTGTGTGTGTGTGTTTGCACGCAAGAGAGAAAATCTGGGCTCTAAACTACATTCTTGGCCCTTTTCAATACCTTTGATCTGAGGCTATAATTAATTGCACTCAGGAAGTACTGTACCTTAAGGCAAGTTGTTATTGGCCCATCTATTTTAAGTCACATAGTTTGTCTCAAACTGAAGTCTCACACACACTATAAATGGTTATGCTGTCTATGAAATGCTGGATGCTCTTGTAAAGCAAACTAACTACATTTTGTTCAACTGCAGCCTTAACACACTGTGTCTTTATGGAGCTTGGTGCTTTGTGCACAGGGATAAATCAATGTTCAGCGTAATCGTGTGCTTCCGATATTGTCGCTGCGTATAAGGGTGTGGGGGGAAAAAAACAAAATGGCTGTTTAAAATTGACTCGATCTCATCTTGTCTGGAGTGTCTGATGATTTGTTTTGTAAAGAAAAACAAAGCTACCTGATTTTACAGGCTGAAGCGAGCCGACTGACCTGCTCACTGACCAACCACAGAGATTTATTGTAGCATGTCAGTAAACACAAGTTTTTTGGAGTTTATTGCCGGGAAGTGCACAAACTGCACCCTGTAGGCAGAGCTTCTGAGGTTAGTCACCTTTTCTTCTGAGGTGACTGTAATCTGAGATTTTTTTCTTCTGCATTTGCAGTGCTGGATGTGGGAGAACAGGTGCCATTTGTGCCATTGACTATACATGGAACCTGCTAAAAACTGGGGTAACCTCGTTTGCTTGTCTGATTTTCCAGCTACTCCATCAGTATTTTGGCTTTTCAAGAACTCACATATCGTCTTGAATTCCTTTTTTTTTCTAGAGAATTCCTGAGGATTTTAATGTCTTTCAGTTAATTCAGGAGATGAGGACGCAGAGGCACTCAGCAGTTCAGACAAAGGTGAGGTATCCGTTGCCTTGTAGAAATAAAGAAACATGTATATTTAAACATTTTTCATTCTGGGAAAAAAAAGTTTTTTTCCTCCTTTCACAGGAGCAGTACGAGTTAGTCCATAGAGCCATCGCCCAACTCTTTGAGAAGCAGCTGTTGCTTTTGGAGAGTCCTACGAATTCAGAGCTAACAGATGGCATGGTGAGCGTCGACACTTCACCATTCATTCAGCGTCCAGCTTACATATAGTACTTCGCAAATCATGCATGACTCAAATAGCTAATATTCTTCCAGCTCAGGGGGGAAAAAACTGGTTTCTCACAATAGCAAGGGTGGAGATGAGACAAAAAAAAACCCTAACGTGTGTGTGAATTTTAAAAAGAGGAAGAGTTAACACTTGGACAAGGGCCAGGGCTAACATCCTGTTTGTAAGGCAGAGAAATGCAGACATAATGCTCCCGAAATGCCCTTAGAGCCTGAGAATCAGCGCACATCTGGCACTGAGAAAACACACACACACACACACACACACACACACAGCATGGCTTGGGCCCACTGTCCATGGCGTCACTCAGACTTGCACCACACACACACACTCTTTTCTCCATACAGAAACATATTGTTGAGCAGTTGCAATAAATCCAATCTTGGATGTTTCCTGAAGAACACATGCACTGAAACTCGACCGAAGTTCCACAGGCTGAAACAGCAAAAGCTAAAATGATTGTGAATTTAAAGTAAACTAAAATGCATAAATTGTCTCAGGACTCTGAGTGAATGCGCTGAATGCACACAATTTAAATGGGTCTTCTGCCCATGAAATGCTGGATGTCTAGTAAAACAAACTATCATACGCTTTAGATTTTCTTAAACTTTAGAGTTGACAAACCTGACTTCATGTAGCTTTGTGCACAGGGACATTGTCGTGCTGAAGGACAAAACAGTAAAACGGTTAAAGCATACAAAAGCGTTCAGCATAATCGTGTGCTTCCAACATTGTGGCCATGTCTAATGGTCAGGGGTGCACATATTTATGGCTGTATAGTGTACTTTGAACCAAAAACAACAAAATGATCGGTTAAAATTGACTTGTACACATATTGTCTGGAGAGTCTGATTTGTTTTGGAAAGAAATGCAAAAAAACCACCTGATTTTATAGACTGAAGCAAGTTGACTGACCTGCTCACTGACCAACCTCCAAGATTTACTGCAGCACTCGAACCTCAGACTGCACCACAGTGCTGCACGTTCTCCTTCAACAAGGTTACGCTTCAGTATGTATACGATTCAGGGTTATAATCTACAGACGCCTGAGCCACTTTATTCAGATTTCTTTTTCAGTTAACAGTCACTTTATAATCTAGAATATATTTCTAATAACTAATCATTTATTCACATTTAATCACTAATCAATTATTTCAGTTTTCACCATTTAAAATCGATGCATCGATCCAAATTGTCTGCTTGTTCCACTCCTACTAGCTACCCCCGTGACAGACTGCTGTATAGCTTGCAAATTATAATGTTATTTAAGAACAAAAGAAACAGGAAACAGGAAAAATAAGCAAGATGCCATAAAAGAAGCATTTAAAAAAATGGCCAGAAAGCAGTTTGTTTATTTTAGTTGTTTTTTTTTTCTTCTTCTCCAGAATGTATCTGTATTTATTTCTACAAACACTTTAAGCCAATTCTGAAGTGATCATTTTATTATGACTTTCTCATTATAAGCAGCATCTGATTTGGAGATGTTCTGACCCAGTTGGCGAGCCATCACAATTTGTCAAAACGTTGCATTTAAATTCTAACTTCAGATCCCAGGACTGTCTCAGTGCCCCTGCTGGGCTCTTGCACAAGGCCCCTAATCCTGCTCGGCTGTATGAAAATATGTCGTTAAATGTCCGTTGTTAAAAGTGCTGTACAAACAAAATGGATTTGAGTTTGATTTGTAAACTGGAGTACAAACAGGTCAAAGTCAAACATACAAAATAGTTTTTCTTCAGTTGCTTCCTTTTGAAATGTTCTGTGAGTTTTTCAGTGAGTACCAAGCTGGACTTGGTGTCAGCAGTGGAATCCCCACAGACGCTGGGTCTTGTTTAACATGCTTCAATACAAGAAATCTTGTAAAGGGCCTTTTAACTGCTTACTCATTACTTCAGTTTGGAGTGACACGCTACACATGGCTTCCACGGATGGTCCCTCTTCACAGGGTTTATGCTTCCGAACGGACCAAAGCCATAAATATTTGCTCAGTTTTTTCCGACAGAGCAACGTTTTGACCTGTTATTTTGAATTGCATTGTGTCTCTGTGTGACTTCGTCTTAGGACGAAGGTAGTCCAGAAAAACCCAGCCAGAATTCAGATGAGGACCAATGGGACATGCCTCCACCCAAACCACCACGCGTTCGGAGGTAAGACTGGCCCTCTCAATGCCAACACCAGCACCCCACCCCACCCACTCCCACTCCACCACCGTACAGGTTTACGGCTTCATTCAGACCACAGAGTGAGAGGTGATGTAACAGAAGGTCTGGTTGCTGTGCAGTATGAAGTACACAGGTGCTTTAGGGTGGATTAGTGGTATGCTGCGTATGAGGGTGTGGATGGAGATTAACATAGTGCTCAAGTGTCTCATGTCTTCTCAACTGGAGGATGTTAATTTGTCAGTCTACAGAGCTCAGTGCCACACAAAGAGCCATTGTTGCACACAGACTTCTGTCTTTCTCTCTCATCCCATCCCTGCTACTTTCGTATACATGTTTCACGTGACCTTATTGTTCCCTGTAAAGATTTTGAGGCTAATGACTAAACTTAGTTAACGAACCATAGACTCCTTCATGTCTTTTGTTAGCAACAAACGAGTGTAGAATCAGTGTTAGATTTAACTAGTGAAAGTGTCCGGATGTTGATTCATCTAAAACTAATACAATAGATAGAAATATGAAGGATTAGAAATTCTATTATTATAAATGTATGATTTACTTGTTTACTGCTGGTACTGAGAGCAGCCATTGACCTGATGTCAGTTACTAATGTCAGGGTTGAGGAGACCTGGATTACAGAGGGAGAATTCAGAGGAAACCGCTTTTCTTTTTTCTCAAAAATTACATTATTGAGAAACAGAGAGCGCGAGCGAGAGACGCAGAGAGAGCAAGATGCAGAGACACCAACAGAGAGAGAGAATGAGTATGAGTGTGCGTGTGAGAGAGAGAGAGAAACAGAGAGAGAGAGAGAGTGTGTGTGTGTGTGTGTGTGTGAGAGAGAGAGAGAAACAGATAGAGAGAGAGAGTGTGTGTGTGTGTGAGAGAGAGAGAGAAACAGAGAATGTGTGTGAGAGAAAGAGACATGGTGTGAAATAGAGAAAGAGATAATAATTTGTTCTGTTCTCGTGGATGATTAGGAATGTGTAGTAAGAGCTCAGAGAGAAGCATTTAGCCCTGACGCTCACCAAACCATTGAAATGTCGAAAGCAGTGTTTTTGTGCAAGCTGCTAATGAGCTCCGGCATCGTCAACGAGGACGACCAGTGACTTGCTCCACATTTGTCTTCTGGTCTTGCTAAGAACAAGATCTGCTGTGTTGCATCACAATACACACCAGTAGTAGGAACCTCTGGTTGTGCTTGTGACCACATCCTCCCTCTCACAAGCTAATAGGGGAGGTTACGCTGAACCCCAGGGTGTATTCATGTGGAGGCGAGTTGTCACACAACTGAAATAATTAAAATGCTTTAAAGATTGTTTAAAGATTTTTATTTATTTATTTATTTTACTGAAGAACTTCCTTGTTAAACATTATCTCTTAATGTCTCTTTCCTTATGTTATGATATATATTTAGTTTTAAACATAAATCCAGTTCCGATCTTTGCCACAGGTTACAGGTTCTGATATACAATGTGTTTTTCTCAGATGTCTGATGCACAATTTTTTAATCTTTATAAGAATAAATCCTTGTGCTTTAACATTGCAAGTATAAATGAAGTCTGCCACCTTGTGGTGACTCTGCTACCTGCTCTGTGTTTTAGTTCTCAGGTTGAGAGCGAGGTTCAAGAGGAAATCCTGCAGGCCCCTCAGCCACGGCCAGTGCCCCCCATTCTCACGCCGTCACCGCCTTCGGCGTTCCCCACGGTGAGCGATGTGCGCCAGGAGAACGATCGCTACCACCCCAAACCTGTGATGCACCTACTGGCTTCGGAACATGAACCTGACCTCAACGAGAACTACAGTGGAGGCCCTCAGGGCGTGTCCACCATGCCTGCCTCTGTGCCTGCTCCTTCCCCTCCAGAGTCCAACAAACGTGCCCCTCTGAGTGTGGAGATCAAGAAAGTGCCCTTGCAGGAGGGACCACGGAGTTTTGAGAGCAGCAGCGCGTTGCAACGGACACATGCTTTTAAAGTGCGCACCAATAACAGCTCTCTGTCACAGGAATCGGAGAACCCGCCTCGCCCTGACCACTTGCCTCTGCGAGCCAACAAAGGGCAGGTGGTGTGGACGCGCTCTGCAAACCCCACACCTGTCTCCAGCCTTCCATCTGGCCCCACTCCTGAAGGTGTGAGTGCCCCCAGGACCGCTCTGAGCTTCACCAACCCGCTGCACTCCGACCACTCGGATCCAGAGCCTGAGGACGGAGAGGATTCCCTGCTCATTTCCCATCACGCCGATTCAAAGTCTAACGTGTCCACGGCCACTGGAAAAGTTTCAACAGCACCTCATGATGATAACATCCCCAGGAAGGTTACCTCAATGTCCATAGTTGGTGTATGCTCAAAGGCAGACGCAGAGACAGGTATGTCTGACTGCTAAACTGTGTGTTTGTGTGTGTGTGTGTGTGTGATGTGGGGGTCAGAATCTTGGGGGGGCAAATTCTCTGTAACTTTCTTCTGTTTCCATTGTTTTTCTTTGTTTGGCTCCTCTGGCAACTATGGGAATTACACAAGGTACGCACCTTTGTGCAATGCCATAAAGCCATCAACAATCAACGTATCTGAATTTTACAAGGTCCACATAAAAACCTAAATAGATCCCAAAAGTTTAAAAAGTTGTTTGCCAAAGAAATGTTCAGTTCCTGAGATGTGCTAACCATTAAACACTAACCAAATTAGTCTCAGAATAAATAAAATAGAAATAAGATGCATTTTTAACCAGCCGATTTTATCACAGCTGATAACTATCTCATGTGTGGGAGATGCATTTGAGGTCTTTTACCTCCTTCTGATGTTCATGAAACACATAAGTGCTGATAGAATCCAACACATCTCCTTGTCCTCCTTGCACTAAAATACAGAATTAAATGCTTTCTAAGATGTAGCACTTTTTCTTATATATATATATATAAAGATAATGTCCGTGTTGTTTCCGTCAGGACCAGATGGAACCATCAGGATCAGATCCGTTATCTCACGATGAAAACAGGCAAAGTCTCAATCACAAACCTGCTGCTTTTTGTGCATGCGGCGTCTTGTGACTGATCTTGGGGGGAGGGGGGTCGAGGTGAGCTGATCAGTATCGCCAAATTTAGGATGTTTTCTTTAAACAATTGCTCGATGCTTTATTCACTTGTTGGAACTTTCTGGAAACTTCGGACGGTATGGCTTGCACCGAAAGCTCTTTGTGTCGTAAACAAGCGCAATGCAGGAGATATTTAGTCTGCTCTAAATGGGCTACAGCTTTAACAACCAAGATGCGAGATGTTAAAACTGTAGCTTATGTTGTCACACTCCTTCAAAATTCAAACACATGCTAGCAGTATAGCCAGTATGTTTATAGCAATAATTAGCCGGTATGTTTATGGTCAGATCTAGAACCCTAAAGAAGAGAACCCAGGCTGTCGGATTGAGCCAGTCGTTTAAATCCATCTCACCAACGCTGGCTTCATTCAGCCAAGTGTTATATAGCAAAGATCAAACCTTCCACCCAAAATTAGCTTGCTGTCGGGTAAGAACCATATTGACATGAAGAATCCATTAGAAAATGGCAATCCGTGTAAAAAGAAAAAGAAAAAAAAGAAGGCAAGTGGCCTTTCAAGGATGTATGCAGAAAAATTAGTTCCATCTTTATTGGCTTCATTAATCACTTTATGGATTTAAATACAATAACATATCATAGCTGTGAGAGATCAGATTCTCCAGTCAGGTGACCGTTATAAATAATGTTCTAATAATGGAGTTTCCTTACAGAAATGACACAAAATAGTGCCATCTTCCGTTTCCAGCTAACATCGTGCCTTGAACCTCATCACAGATGCAGATCATTTAATTAAATAGAATTGTTTGGCGTTCACGAGCCTGAGCCGTATCCTCATCGCTGACACGCTAAAAGAGAAAGGTGTTGATGTTGATGAAGAGCTGCTCCGGAGATCTCTGCTCTTGTTATTCAGATCTTCTGACTGATTGACTGATTTGCTGTTGTGTGTATATTTGTGGATGGTAATCGAGTGCTCCGTGTAATCCAGAGCATGGGGCTGCTGAGCGTCTGTGGGCTTTTTACTTGCTTTTACTTGCTTGTTGGACACCAACTGTTCCTGCACCGCATCTGTGTTTTGTAATATTAAAAAAAAAGGCTTCTCTTTTCTCTATTTTCTGTGCATCAGAGTCAGATTTCGCAAGGTGTGATTTGGGGCTGACGTCGTATCGGTTTGACTGCATGTGCCATGGCTGTCTGTTTCTGGGCTGCTGATGAAATGACAGGAAGTCTCTGTTCATCCTCCAGTGATTACATCTTTGCTTTTATTGCATCCAGCTTGTCGAGTAGTGAACCTGTTTACTAGCTGATATTTGGAGACTTTGTGCTCTGAAATATTCAGGATATTAACCTTTAAATAAACAAAACTTAGACACCATTAAGGCTCAATTAACACTCGCTTTTTATTATTATTATTTTATATATTTTTTTCTTCAAATTCTGTATCTCCGAGGAAACATTGCCTGAATGGGTTAATTCTATATTTGTAAATATTTTTTTTGGCGTTGTGTTTGTTTTTATTTCTTTATTTTATTTTATCTTTGACATTTCATTTCACTTTTTTTTTATTGAAACCGTTTTATTAACATTTCTTGTCAACACTCCTCTCGCATCCTACTGAGGAAGCCGTGTCTCAGTGGCGAGATCCGGACACAGGATCGTCGTGCGAGTGACTTCACCCGTCACCAACCCTGACCCCTAACTTCTCCTTTAGTGGGAGACACAGTAACTGTGCAGCTCGGAATCTGAAAACGGTATTTGAAGATGAAATCAAATGGACCCAGAAATCTACACCGCCCCCTTGTGGTGATTTGTTTTTTAAAGCCTCCATTCAGGCAATGTATTTCCAGGGATACAAACATTCCATGTCGGATTTTCCAGGCTCTGATCATGGAATTCATTTTTATTTAATATAATCCAACAACCTCACGGTTGAGACGCCCTGTTTATGCAGCTGGGCTTTTTTTTTTTTCTCTAGGCCGGTTTTTGCTCCATGGCTGGGCTGCGTGTGGTTCTGCCAGACTCCCTTCCTTATCGCAAAGCACTCTAAAAGTGTGTGTGAGTGTGTGTGTGAGCTGTCGGTAACCGTGATCTTGTGTGCTCCAGACAGTGACGAGAGTGAAGACTTGCCTCCCCCTCTTCCTGAAAGAACCTTTGAGTCCTTCTTTTTGGCCACAGGTGCGTCCCAGCCATCTGCTTCCCTGTCCGGCCACACAAGGGCATCAGAAGCAGCCATGGATCCATTTTAACTCATGTTTGTGTTCATGTCAGGGCTTAAAGGGCAGGAAGTGGGGTAAATATTCAAGACTTTTATAAATAGAGTGTTTTCCCGTTTCTGTTCTGTGAATTTAAGTATCACTGTGAATTATACGATTTACTGTTTATTCAAAGTTGCTTTTGGTGATTATTTGTGGTGAGTTGCATTATTGATCATTTATAATTATAATACACATGTTCTACTAATTTATTACTAAATTGAGCTTTAGTTTTTTTCTCTTTTTTGACATGTGGGCATAAGGGTGGCTTCAGTTATGCTGGAACAGATCATTTATGGACTATTATTATTTGTGTGTGTGTGTTGGCATAAACTCCAACTTTCTGATGATCCTGTAAAACTGATTGTTATTGCTGTGTCTGGTAGGAAATGTTTCTGTTAAACGTCATCATTTCCCATCATAAATGAGAGAGAGAAAGTGTCTACAACAAGAGACAGACAGACAGATGGGGAGGGAGACAGTCAGACAGACAGAGAGGGAGACAGTCAGACAGGGAGGGAGACGGTCAGACAGACAGAGAGGGAGACGGTCAGACAGACAGAGAGGGAGACGGTCAGACAGACAGAGAGGGAGACGGTCAGACAGACAGAGAGGGAGACGGTCAGACAGACAGAGAGGGAGACGGTCAGACAGACAGAGAGGGAGACGGTCAGACAGACAGAGAGGGAGGACGGTCAGACAGACAGAGAGGGAGGCCGGCACACGGACGGACAGGTAGGGAGGCCGGCAGACAGAGAGAGATACTGATAAACAGAGAGGAGACAGTGAGAGAGAGAAAGTCAGAGAGAGACAGACAGGCAGACAGTTAGAGAGACAGAGAGAGAGAGAGAGACAGGCAGAAAGAGAAGGTAAGAGAGAAGTGGCTGAGAGAAATACAGATGAAGAGAGCGAGAGAGAGGAAAAACTATTAAAGTGAATGACTAGTATAATGTGTAGAAACTTAGTGGAATGTCAGCTGTGTTCCTGCTGCACAGATCATCACAGTGTGCATTTGTTCTCTTATTAATTGGAAGCTTGTAAAAGATGAATCTCATGATTAAACCTTGTTGTGGAATTTGTTTCACTTCCTACTTGTTTAATGGAGACTCACAATATCTGACTAGTGACTAACAGGAGTTCTCATGTTGGGTATGAGTTCAGTCAGAGGAGTCTCTTACCTGGGCTAAAGGGCACCGACGCTCGGCCTGAAGTCCTAAACCCTAAAGTCCTAATAACAATATTGTTCAGACGTCAGCAGGTTTGTAATGCCTGAACGCTTGGTGACGTTTTGAACCCTGTCTGTGTTTCCTGTGGAGTCATTTCTTCTGCTGCGGTGTTGTGGATGATTTTTCTTTGATGTAACGTAATAACTTTTAAGTTAAAGACTTTCTCCTACAAGAGACTGTACACTTAAATTCTAACCTGATTCATTCTTAAAGAGTTTGAAGGCAATTTAAATGAAGGAAATTCACAGTAAATAGCTTCAGCTTGATTGATATTTTCAGTTTAAAATATGTTGTTCCCTCCTAGTGAATGGTTATAGATGCTTCACAAGGTTGGAGTTAGCTCCGAGTCCTGTTATTCAGTCAGTAATGCCTCACATTATATAATGACCATGAAAACCATGATGATCTGATCGTGTATGATCATAAGCCTGCCTTCTCTTCTTCTCACCTTCTGCTCCAGATCTAGCGGATGTGAAGGTGGAGCTGAATGAAAGTACAGGAGCTTTAGGAGATGCCTCCCTCCAGGTAGGTCTTATAAATATACCATCGATTCTGTTTAGATTTAGTGTAACACTATTAAATATCTCTTTGTTTTAACCTTACAGAGAGAAGCAAATACACAAACAAAACCCCAGTCAGGTATGTGTAACGTCTACATATAGCATGCACGTGCGCACGCACACACACACACACACACACACACTCACACTCTGGCACTACGATAGTCCTGCACTCCTGCACTTAATCCTATATATATAGTGTATATGTGTGTGTGTACATATATATATATAAATATAAAATTTGTGTTAAAAAAAAAAAAACGAGTTTTTAACTGCTTTCTGTATCATTCTTTATCAGAAAGAGGGCAGGAGAACGGAAAGCACACCAACACAGGAGCCATCAACAAAGCAGACGTGAGACCAGAGTCTGAGACGGTTTCACAGATAGGTGAGTGGATCTGATGCCTTCACATTTGTTACATTTACGGCTGGATTTATCATCAGAGTGACTTCTGTTTATCTCATTTATACAATGGAGCAAATGAGGGTTGATCTGTGACTCTCCCACTACCAGCTTTTACAGCCAAATGGGGTGAATGTCTGTCTGTCTGTCTGTCTGTGTGTCACACTCTGTCTCTCCTACACCAGAGAGTGACACACACAGGCAGACAGAGTGTGACGGACACACAGGCAGACAGAGTGTGACGGACACACAGGCAGACAGAGTGTGACGGACACACAGGCAGACAGAGTGTGACGGACACACAGGCAGACAGAGTGTGACGGACACACAGGCAGACAGAGTGTGACGGACACACAGGCAGACAGAGTGTGACGGACACACAGGCAGACAGAGTGTGACGGACACACAGGCAGACAGAGTGTGACGGACACACAGGCAGACAGAGTGTGACGGACACACAGGCAGACAGAGTGTGACGGACACACAGGCAGACAGAGTGTGACGGACACACAGGCAGACAGAGTGTGACGGACACACAGGCAGACAGAGTGTGACGGACACACAGGCAGACAGAGTGTGACGGACACACAGGCAGACAGAGTGTGACGGACACACAGGCAGACAGAGTGTGACGGACACACAGGCAGACAGAGTGTGACGGACACACAGGCAGACAGAGTGTGACGGACACACAGGCAGACAGAGTGTGACGGACACACAGGCAGACAGAGTGTGACGGACACACAGGCAGACAGAGTGTGACGGACACACAGGCAGACAGAGTGTGACGGACACACAGGCAGACAGAGTGTGACGGACACACAGGCAGACAGAGTGTGACGGACACACAGGCAGACAGAGTGTGACGGACACACAGGCAGACAGAGTGTGACGGACACACAGGCAGACAGAGTGTGACGGACACACAGGCAGACAGAGTGTGACGGACACACAGGCAGACAGAGTGTGACGGACACACAGGCAGACAGAGTGTGACGGACACACAGGCAGACAGAGTGTGACGGACACACAGGCAGACAGAGTGTGACGGACACACAGGCAGACAGAGTGTGACGGACACACAGGCAGACAGAGTGTGACGGACACACAGGCAGACAGAGTGTGACGGACACACAGGCAGACAGAGTGTGACGGACACACAGGCAGACAGAGTGTGACGGACACACAGGCAGACAGAGTGTGACGGACACACAGGCAGACAGAGTGTGACGGACACACAGGCAGACAGAGTGTGACGGACACACAGGCAGACAGAGTGTGACGGACACACAGGCAGACAGAGTGTGACGGACACACAGGCAGACAGAGTGTGACGGACACACAGGCAGACAGAGTGTGACGGACACACAGGCAGACAGAGTGTGACGGACACACAGGCAGACAGAGTGTGACGGACACACAGGCAGACAGAGTGTGACGGACACACAGGCAGACAGAGTGTGACGGACACGCACACACAGGCAGACAGAGTGTGACGGACACGCACACACAGGCAGACAGAGTGTGACGGACACGCACACACAGGCAGACAGAGTGTGACGGACACGCACACACAGGCAGACAGAGTGTGACGGACACGCACACACAGGCAGACAGAGTGTGACGGACACGCACACACAGGCAGACAGAGTGTGACGGACACGCACACACAGGCAGACAGAGTGTGACGGACACGCACACACAGGCAGACAGAGTGTGACGGACACGCACACACAGAGTGACACGCACACACAGAGTGACACACACACACAGAGTGACACACACACACAGAGTGACACACACACACAGAGTGACACACACACACAGAGTGACACACACACACAGAGTGACACACACACACAGAGTGACACACACACACAGAGTGACAGGCAGAGTAACTAGCTGGCAGGCAGACAGACAGACAGAGAGTGACAGGCAGACAGGCAGACAGACAGACAGAGAGTGACAGGCAGGCAGAGAGTGACAGGCAGGCAGACAGACAGAGAGTGACAGGCAGGCAGACAGACAATGACAGGCAGGCAGACAGACAATGACAGGCAGGCAGACAGACAATGACAGGCAGGCAGACAGACAATGACAGGCAGGCAGACAGACAATGACAGGCAGGCAGACAGACAATGACAGGCAGGCAGACAGACAGAGAGTGACAGGCAGGCAGGCAGACAGAGAGTGACAGGCAGACAGAGAGTGACAGGCAGGCAGGCAGACAGAGAGTGACAGACAGACAGGCAGACAGAGAGAGTTACAGGCAGGCAGGCAGACAGAGACAGGCAGACAGACAGACAGAGTGTGACAGGCAGACAGAGAGAGTGACAGGCAGGCAGACAGAGAGAGTTACAGGCAGGCAGACAGACAGAGACAGGCAGACAGACAGACAGAGACAGACAGACAGAGTGACAGGCAGACAGACAGGCAGAGAGTGACAGGCAGACGGACAGACAGAGAGACACACGCAGACAGACAGACAGAGAGAGACAGGCAGGCAGACAGACAGAGACAGGCAGACAGAGACAGACAGACAGAGACAGACAGAGTTACAGGCAGATAGACAGGCAGAGAGTGACAGGCAGACGGACAGACAGAGAGTGACAGGCAGACGGACAGACAGAGAGACACACGCAGACAGACAGACAGAGAGAGACAGGCAGGCAGACAGACAGAGACAGGCAGACAGAGACAGACAGACAGAGACAGACAGACAGAGTTACAGGCAGATAGACAGGCAGACAGAGTTACAGGCAGATAGACAGGCAGAGAGTGACAGGCAGACGGACAGACAGAGAGTGACAGGCAGACGGACAGGCAGACGGACAGACAGAGAGTGACAGGCAGACGGACAGACAGAGAGTGACAGGCAGACAGACACAGACAGACAGACAGACAGAGAGTGACAGGCAGACAGACAGACAGAGAGTGACAGGCAGGCAGACAGACAGAGAGTGACAGGCAGGCAGACAGACAGAGAGTGACACACAGACAGACAGAGAGTGACACACAGACAGACAGACAGACAGACAGAGAGTGACAGGCAGACAGACAGACAGAGAGTGACACACAGACAGACAGAGAGTGACACACAGACAGACAGACAGAGAGTGACACACAGACAGACAGACAGAGAGTGACACACAGACAGACAGACAGAGAGTGACACACAGACAGACAGACAGAGAGTGACACACAGACAGACAGACAGAGAGTGACAGACAGGCAGACAGTGACACACAGACAGACAGGCAGACAGTGACACACAGACAGAGAGTGACAGGCAGACAGACAGACAGAGAGTGACAGGCAGACAGACAGACAGAGAGTGACAGGCAGACGGACAGACAGAGAGTGACAGGCAGACGGACAGACAGAGAGTGACAGGCAGACGGACAGACAGAGAGTGACAGGCAGACGGACAGACAGAGAGTGACAGGCAGACGGACAGACAGAGAGTGACAGGCAGACGGACAGACAGAGAGTGACAGGCAGACGGACAGACAGAGAGTGACAGGCAGACGGACAGACAGAGAGTGACAGGCAGACGGACAGACAGAGAGTGACAGGCAGACGGACAGACAGAGAGTGACAGGCAGACGGACAGACAGAGAGTGACAGGCAGACGGACAGACAGAGAGTGACAGGCAGACGGACAGACAGAGAGTGACAGGCAGACGGACAGACAGAGAGTGACAGGCAGACGGACAGACAGAGAGTGACAGGCAGACGGACAGACAGAGAGTGACAGGCAGACGGACAGACAGAGAGTGACAGGCAGACGGACAGACAGAGAGTGACAGGCAGACGGACAGACAGAGAGTGACACACAGACAGACAGACAGAGAGTGACACACAGACAGACAGACAGAGAGTGACACACAGACAGACAGACAGAGAGTGACACACAGACAGACAGGCAGACAGTGACACACAGACAGACAGGCAGACAGTGACACACAGACAGAGAGTGACAGGCAGACGGACAGACAGAGAGTGACAGGCAGACGGACAGACAGAGAGTGACAGGCAGACGGACAGACAGAGAGTGACACACAGACAGACAGACAGAGAGTGACACACAGACAGACAGACAGAGAGTGACAGGCAGACAGGCAGAGAGTGACAGGCAGGCAGACAGAGAGTGACAGGCAGACAGACAGGCAGACAGTGACACACAGACAGACAGGCAGACAGTGACACACAGACAGAGAGTGACAGGCAGACGGACAGACAGAGAGTGACAGGCAGACGGACAGACAGAGAGTGACACACAGACAGACAGAGAGTGACACACAGACAGACAGACAGAGAGTGACACACAGACAGACAGACAGAGAGTGACACACAGACAGACAGGCAGACAGTGACACACAGACAGACAGGCAGACAGTGACACACAGACAGAGAGTGACAGGCAGACGGACAGACAGAGAGTGACAGGCAGACAGACAGACAGAGAGTGACAGGCAGGCAGACAGACAGAGAGTGACAGGCAGGCAGACAGACAGAGAGTGACAGGCAGGCAGACAGACAGAGAGTGACAGGCAGACAGACAGAGAGTGACAGGCAGGCAGACAGACAGAGAGTGACAGGCAGACAGACAGACAGAGAGTGACAGGCAGACAGACAGACAGAGAGTGACAGGCAGACAGACAGACAGAGAGTGACAGGCAGACAGACAGGCAGAGAGTGACAGGCAGACAGACAGAGAGTGACAGGCAGACAGACAGAGAGTGACAGGCAGACAGACAGAGTGACAGACAGACAGACAGACAGACAGAGTGACAGGCAGACAGACAGACAGAGTGACAGGCAGACAGACAGACAGACAGAGTGACAGACAGACAGACAGACAGAGTGACAGGCAGACAGACAGAGTGACAGGCAGACAGACAGACAGAGAGTGACAGGCAGGCAGGCAGACAGAGAGTGACAGGCAGGCAGGCAGACAGAGAGTGACAGGCAGACAGACAGACAGAGAGTGACAGGCAGACAGACAGACAGAGAGTGACAGACAGACAGAGAGTGACAGGCAGGCAGGCAGACAGAGAGTGACAGACAGACAGGCAGACAGAGAGAGTTACAGGCAGACAGACAGAGAGTGACAGGCAGGCAGACATTCAGAGAGTGACAGGCAGGCAGACAGACAGAGAGTGACAGGCAGACGGACAGACAGAGAGTGACAGGCAGGCAGACAGACAGACAGAGAGTGACAGGCAGGCAGACAGACAGACAGAGAGTGACAGGCAGACAGACAGACAGAGAGTGACAGGCAGACAGACATTCAGAGAGTGACAGGCAGACGGACAGACAGAGAGTGACAGGCAGACGGACAGACAGAGAGTGACAGGCAGACAGACATTCAGAGAGTGACAGGCAGACGGACAGACAGAGAGTGACAGGCAGACGGACAGACAGAGAGTGACAGGCAGGGTAACTAACAGACAGACAGAGAGTGACAGGCAGGGTAACTAACAGACAGACAGAGAGTGACAGGCAGGGTAACTAACAGACAGACAGAGAGTGACAGGCAGACAGACAGACAGAGTGTGACAGACAGGAAGACAGACAGACAGAGAGTGACAGGCGGAGTAACTAACAGACAGACAGGCAGAGTAACTAACAGACAGGCAGACAGAGTAACTAACAGACAGGCAGGCAGAGTAACTAACAGACAGGCAGGCAGAGTAACTAACAGACAGACAGGCAGAGTAACTAACAGACAGACAGGCAGAGTAACTAACAGACAGACAGGCAGAGTAACTAACAGACAGACAGGCAGAGTAACTAACAGACAGACAGGCAGAGTAACTAACAGACAGGCAGGCAGAGTAACTAACAGACAGGCAGGCAGAGCAACTGACAGACAGGCAGGCAGAGTAACTGACAGACAGGCAGGCAGAGTAACTGACAGACAGGCAGGCAGAGTAACTGACAGACAGGCAGACAGACAAGGGGAGGTAGACAGACAGACAAGGGGAGGTAGACAGACAGACAAGGGGAGGTAGACAGACAGACAAGGGGAGGTAGACAGACAGACAAGGGGAGGTAGACAGACAGACAAGGGGAGGTAGACAGACAGACAAGGGGAGGTAGACAGACAGACAAGGGGAGGTAGACAGACAGACAAGGGGAGGTAGACAGACAGACAAGGGGAGGTAGACAGACAGACAAGGGGAGGTAGACAGACAGACAAGGGGAGGTAGACAGACAGACAAGGGGAGGTAGACAGACAGACAAGGGGAGGTAGACAGACAGACAAGGGGAGGTAGACAGACAGACAAGGGGAGGTAGACAGACAGACAAGGGGAGGTAGACAGACAGACAAGGGGAGGTAGACAGACAGACAAGGGGAGGTAGACAGACAGACAAGGGGAGGTAGACAGACAGACAAGGGGAGGTAGACAGACAGACAAGGGGAGGTAGACAGACAGACAAGGGGAGGTAGACAGACAGACAAGGGGAGGTAGACAGACAGACAAGGGGAGGTAGACAGACAGACAAGGGGAGGTAGACAGACAGACAAGGGGAGGTAGACAGACAGACAAGGGGAGGTAGACAGACAGACAAGGGGAGGTAGAGACAGCGATCCACTTCTTAACCACTAACTGTCCTAACTGGGAAAATATGAAAACAATTTTTACAAGTTTGAAATGATTTGTTCTGCCTTTATTAAACTGGAGATCTACACAAAACTACAATATTTGCTTGGAGAAAAAAGAGAAACTGCATTTCTTTAGCAGCTTTGTAGATTCATACCTGTCACAACAAGAGGGAGTCGAGTCGACCAATCGGTAATGTGCACAAGGATCCACACCTCGCTTATGCCTACAGATTTTTGAGCTTTTATTTTGCTTTCCTTTTAGTTGTTGGTTTATTTATTTTTGTTGATCTTATAATTTAGTTTTCATTCCTTGCCATTTTAAATGCTTTGGCAATACAATACATGGAAGAGAGAGAGAGAGAGAGAGAGAGAGAGAGAGGGAGACAGACACAGAGAGCGAGAGAGACAGAGCAGACGTTAGGTTTGGCAAAATCTGCTGGTGTTTTCTTGAATAGAAAGAAGGCACCACTTAGCTCAGGAACACCAAAAGACCTGAGAGACCACAGAACACTACAGTGGATGACATGTTTGACGTTTTGTTACTAGAAGGACAAATTTTAACACAAAGGGCCAAAAGTGTCATTAATCTATCCAAGGAGCAGTGTAGGAACACGTCCAGTGAGATGTTAAAATTATTAGTATTTTTTCCTCAACAAATTTACTGAAGGCTTTATTTCTGTCTCTGACACAGTTTAGCATTGATCCTAACACACGGTCAGGTTCCTGATGTTGTAGAGCTCCTCAGTGTGAGATGACTGTGTACATAAATATAAGATTAAATACATCACTAAGTGTATGTGAAAGTGACATGAATCGATTCAGTCGGACTGGGCTTTCCAATGGGGTATTCACTTTGAACGGCATATCCTGGGATGGAAGAAGTTGTTCTTGTTAGGAAGCATCTGGGCCACTGCACATTATAACACATGAAGGGACACGGTAGTGGGTAAACGGGTCATTCCTATTTATAAAACCTGCAACCCTGCACAATGCTCAAGGACAGTTTCTGCTGTTTACTTAAGCTCCTAAATGTCTTACCATCGTTTCCTTTCTCTGCTTTACTCTACTCTGCTCAGCAGGATTCGGGAACCGCTGCACACATCCCAAAGGCCCAAGAAACCCTCCGTCTGAGTGGACATGATCAAAGCCCTTCGACACTTGACCCTACTTGCACCGTCACAACACAGCTTTAATATCACCGCTCTCCTGGTCCTCGAAGTGTTATTGGAGAAAGAGTATCAAAGCCTGTCTCTCCAAATATGCACCATGATTAGTGTCCAGAACAATCAGACTGTGGTTAAGATAATCTTCCATGCTGTGGTCACACGCTCTCCTGGTGCTGTAGGGGTGCTGACCACCAGGGGCTCGCTACAATGGTGCTACGCTTTCTCCTCACTGGGAACGCAATCTTGGCTTATTTCCCTCTAGCAAAAAACAAAGCCGGATTGGACAAAAGCCCAAAAAGCAGTATGCATCGCTGACCCGGAAATCAGTCATCTCTCTTTCTATAGGTTTTGATTTCTATGACAATTCAGTAAGATATATATACATATATATAAAATCACACCTGTAGGGACTGAGAACTACTGTCTGTCTGTCTGTCTGTCTGTTCATTTATATTTAGCTTTTTTTCCTGTTAACTCCTTGATAGCCCAATATGCTGTTTTATAGATGTACAAAATGTGCTATTGCTGAATATTCTTATTAACAGAAGATGTAAGAAGTCTGTGCATGATGCCCCATGTGCTGTTACCTGTAAATTATTTGCTCCTGTCATCACAAGCCCCTCCCCTTTCCATTTTCAGTGTTTGGAGTTCGTTTTTCCAAAAGTTAGCTGTTTTATTGGCTATTTCCTGAGATATCACGGGCTCAAGATTGTAATAATGCTTTTTTGTAAATTGTATTTCAAAGGTTATTTTTGTAAATGCTCTCTTAACAACCCCCCCAACCCCTAATCCCCATATCACTGGCCTCCGAGCCTCACTGTGCCTTTTTGCATGCCCCCCCCCCTTGTGTGCGAGTGAGGGTGTGTGCGAGTGCGTGAGGGTGTGTGCGAGTGCGTGAGGGTGTGTGCGAGTGCGTGAGTGTGCGCGAGAGCGTGCGAGTGCGTGCGTGCGTGTGCGTGTGTGTGTGTGTGTGTGTCTTGCATTGCTTTCAAGCCTCTGGGATCCTTCTCAACAACCCTGTTAGTATGTTGCATAAATCAATCAATTTCTCAGTAAAAAAAAAGGACACCAAGAGGGAAGTCGTCTGCCTTATTTGTCACTAATAACTGATGGGTGTAAAAAGGACAGTTACTATCATCTTTACAGTGCTTCCACAATAAACAAAGAACGGTACTTATTTGCCGATGGGTTTTCTCTCAAACTCAACAAACTTACAACAGCTCTGAACACCACATAAACGTCTGTAAGAACTGGGTGATAACAGTGGAATTCAGTATAAGAACTAAAAGAACCATTAGAGATATTTTGCTGCTTGCAGAACCTGTGTGTGTCCACACAGGAAGTGCAGTTTTAATTAGATGATCTCTGATCCACTGGGTTACTTTTATAGGGCAAGCTTCAATAGTTTCATACATGTAGATATACAGTACAGGTGTTCTCTGGTTTTGTTACCACTCTAAAAACAAGAAAAGGTGAATATATAGAAAGGAAAAACAACTAATTACAGCAACATGAAGCAAACTGTGGGGGTAAAAGCACTCATGATCATCATAATAATAATAGTAATAATATTCAGTGACCAGGATCAATAAAATCAGAACATTTCATGACAGTGATTCATTTCTAACACTGATTTGTCTGTTGAAATCTGATTGGCTGATGGTAGCCATGATCCATTCAGAAAGAATCCACTTCTGATTCTTGGAGTTGGTGGTTTTTTTTTGTTTTTTTTTTTTGAGAAAATTATATTTAAACAGAACAACTCCACTGGAAAATCAAGTTTTCTGTAACTGCTGTTGGGGTTCTTTAATCTGCACCAGCTTGAGGATCAACACTGAAAAATGTAAGGTGATACAGTGAGATTGGGTTCATGAGGCATGATCCACATTAACACACACACAGAGAGGGGGAAAAATTTGATTCCCTGCTGATTTTGTATGTTTGCTCAAGGACAAATAAAAGATCACTATAATCACTTTTAAAATAAACCTACCATTAAAATTAGAGACAGAATAACAAAAAAAATCCAGAAAAAACATTTGAAAAAAGTTATAAATTGATTTGCATTTTAATGAGTGAAATAAGTATTTGATTCCCTATCAATCAGCAAGATTTCTGGCTATCCAAGAATGTCAGGGACAAGACTGTAGACCTACACAAGGCTGGAATGGGCTACAAAACCATCGCCAAGCAGTGTGTTGAGAAGGTGACAACAGCTGGTGCGATTATGTGCAAATGGAAGAGAAATAAAATAACTGTCAATCTCCCTTGGTCTGGGGCTCCATTCAAGATCTCACCTCGTGGAGTTTCAATGAGCATGAGCGCGGTGAGGAATCAACCCAGAACTACATTGGAGGCTTTTGTCAAGGATCTCAAGGAAGCTGGGCCCAAACTTACCAAGAAAACAATTGGTAACACACTATGCCATGAGGGACTGAAATCCTGCAGCTTTGGCAAGGTCCTCCTGCTCAAGAAAGCACATGTACAGGCCCATCTGAAGGTTGCCAATGGACATCTGAACAATTCAGAGGAGAAATGGGTGAAAGTGTTGTGGTCAGATGAGACCAAATTCAAGCTCTTTGGCACCAACTCAACTCACCATGTTTGGAAGATGAATGCTGCCTACAGGGCTGTCAAGTGTCACACATTGAAAGAGACAGTCACGCATTTTGGTATTTTCTCCCGCTCTCCCACCACACTTTTTACTATTTATCATATATTTGATAAGCTGCACCGCTGTCTCTATGGAACCGGGCAGGAATCAAGCGCGTCACCCCTGGAGTTCTTAGTCGAGTCTGACATAAGCTAATTAAAAAAAAGAAGCTACACATTAGCCAAGCAGATAATAGCACTATCTGGGTAAGATTTAATGCAACAACCAATGAAAAAAAATTCATTAGAGAGGGTATTTTTGATGGTCGGTTTGAATAAAACCTCAACATGAAACAGTTTGTCTCTGGACAGGACATTGTCCTCAATCATGAGCCTAAAAATGGCTGGGCTTGAGCCAAACTGTTTTATATGGGAGCAACATTACAAATGATAAAGGAGTCCAAAGGCAACAAACACTTACAATAAACAACACAAGTCATAATCTCAATCTCTCTCTCTCTCTCTCTCTCTCTCTCACACACACACACACACATATTAATAAATGGAAATTGAACAAATAATTTGTATTTGGTTAAAATGTGGTCAGTGATCCAAGTGAAACATTTTTTTTTTTTTTTTTTGTGGGGGGTTTGCTGTGGGGTTGGAAATGTCACTCTTGCCTGTCTTCAAAACTTGAGAGCCCTGTGCCTATGACCCCAAGAACACCATCTCCACCAAAAATTATGCTTTGGGGTGTTTTTAAAGGGGACAGGACAACTTCCCCGCAAACACAGGGCCATGTGGGTTTGGATTTTGTTTTCCCTTATTAATAAAAACCTCCATTTAAAAATGCATGTTGTGTTTACTTGTGTTATCTTTGACTAATATTTAAATTTGTTTGATGATCTGAATATATATATATGCGTGTGTGTGTGCGTATATATATATATATATATATATATATATATATATATATATATATATATATAGTGAGGTGAGATGACTTTTATTTTGATGTAGGTTAGAAATGGCTTTCGTAAGTGTGCAGGACGTTTCCCAAACCGAACTGCCAGGAGAACCGTGTGGCACCGATGTGTCTCACCGCAACACGTCCGCACATGTAGTAACTGCACATGCGCACCACTAGATGGCGGTAAATCATCACGGTCCCCAATCTGCACAATGAAATGACCCAAAGACCTTAACGCGTTAATGCCCGTTTAACGTAAGAATTAAAAAAAGAAAAAACTACGTGTTAATAAGAAGTTATATGTACGTATTCTTTTTTTCTGCCGGCATTCATGCATAGAACTCCGGGTGTGACGTCAGTGCCGTAGCCCTTTTCCCACGTGACGCGTGCGCTCCACACACAGGCCTTGTTTCCTGGGGATACTGCATTAGTGGTGAAGCTCACGGTACAGTGTGGAAGTCAGCAGCAGAGCCTTGGTGTCATTTACGGTACGAGCAGCCGGCTGTATTATTGTGATGTCTGTGTGTGTGTCGGGATGAACCGAGTCACTGGATATATTGAACCGGAACATTGGATCCCGGTCTGTGGATAATAAAACATTCAGACACCCAAATCATGGCCGGACTGATCAAGAAGCAGATCCTCAAGCATCTCTCCAGGTCAGTGTTTAACTCCTCTTCATCATCTTCATCATCTTCACCATCATCACAGCACTCTAACTAATCATCTGTAACCAGCCCAGCTAACTAACTACCTGTACATTGTGTTTCTCTCTGACTGATAATTTACTGTGAGCTGCTGTGTCTCATTCGCAGTGAAGTTCTCTTTAAACACAGTGTCTTATACACCCTATAAAGTGCACTAAACACCAGCAGGGAGCGGATTTGGGACTTAACCAAGGTGGAGGACGACAGTAGCTTGTCTGATGGATACTTATGTATCTGTCACACAGGAAACTTCCTCTTGTTTAGAAACTAAAATAAGCGTCAGCTCTTTTTCTCTCTTGTTTTGTTCCGTTTGAGACTTCAGCTTAACCCTCAGCTCAGTGAAGTTCAGGGTCACGTCCTTATGTTCCTTACTAAACCCTCTGTAATGACGCGGATGTGTTAATCAGCTCCAATCATCCTGATCGTCACAACCGGCAGCTCTGTTAAGGGGCAAGTTAGTTAAAGCGCAGAAGAAGGTCGCTACGTGACGTCATGTGTTGATTTGTACATTTGTTGGATGTCAAATTGCAAAAAATATGATCGATATGTGGGATGAACTGAGAGGGTCAGTGATTGGTTGTTAGGAACAGAGAGGGTCAGTGATTGGTTGCTAGGAACAGAGAGGGTCAGTGATTGGTTGCTAGGAACAGAGAGGGTCAGTGATTGGTTGCTAGGAACAGAGAGGGTCAGTGATTGGTTGCTAGGAACAGAGAGGGTCAGTGATTGGTTGCTAGGAACAGAGAGGGTCAGTGATTGGTTGCTAGGAACAGTGAGGGTCAGTGATTCGATGTTGGGAACAGTGAGGGTCAGTGATTCGATGTTGGGAAGCGCGTATGCATGCGAATTTGTGTGAACTTTAAACCCTTTAATGACATCATTTACAGGTCTGGTATATTGGTTTGTAGTGTAAATCAGGAGGATTGTATAAATCCAGCGGTGCTCATAAGATGAGAGTTAGAGCTGGAATGTTGTGAGTCGAGTAAACAGGTGCTACCAGTTACACGGTTCAGACTGCTTGGGGTAAAATGACTCCTCTGGAAAGATAACATCCCAGCAAACCTTCTTCAGCAGTGCACCTCCTGGTTTTTGTCATCGCAAATGACTCATTTGGCGTGTCATGTTCCTGCCCAGTGGATTGTGACATGGACTGAGTAGCGTATAGACTTGCTAGCAGGCCTCTCCGTGCGAGCAACTAAATGACAGGCACTTTTTAGTTTTCTAAGTACATCTGTGACACACAGCCGCGATTACAGTGCCAGTGACGGCTGTCGATTTAAATTGTAAACAAAAATCAGTGAAATCTGTGACGGTGTGTTTCCACACTCTGGATGAACTGACATGGAATCACCTTTCTGTGTTTGTACCTCTATGACGTCAAATGTTAATTATATACCTAGTGGACTGACCTTTGTTTCTCCTGGAAGAGAAATTCCTGAGCTCTCTTTTTTTCACCGCTCAACACGGTCAAAGCTGCTGATGTGACCTTGTGGGTTTGAGGGTGTGTTGTTTTCTTACGCAGCAGCATGGCAGTTAGGGCTTATGAGCTTTATGAACGATTCCCAATTAACTGCATCATATTTCAGAGTGAGACATCATAAAACAGAGTTGTTTTGTTTTTTATTCGACTCTCCACCCAGCACTAAAGGCAGTCCAATGTGTCTCTCTAGCGGAACAGACTGCAACGTAAAACAATATTGACCCAAATAAAATATTCAGCTTTCACACATTGTGGGACACGGAAGAGGTGAAAAGCCTTACCGCTGTGATCTTCCTGTGCGTTTGTGATGATGTAAGATGAACATAAATGCACTGAGGTTTGATAGAATCAAGTGAATCTGAAAGCAGAACGAAGCTGCAGGAAACAAACACACTACGGCAAACACGTCCAGTGTTAAAAAGGCACTTATGTTTCCACACTCCTTTAACCTATACATCCTTTAAACTTGATTCTGAAAAATAATCAAAGGAAAGCAGATGAAACCTTGGCATGATGGCCAACTTCCCAAAATGGCAGTTCGCATGCGTCATGAATGCAGTCGGGCACCGTGGGCCTCAGTGCATCATCTGTAGAGAGGGAAATAAAAGCTCCTGTGCTGTGGCAGAAAATGCAGAGATTTCCAGGCTTTTTAGGTATGAGTAGTTGTTTACTTGATTAAGAGGAGAAATGTTGACATGTTGTGGTCTAATCACAGAAACCTTCAGAGACTGGGATGCACTTGAGCATGATTTAAATGGTTGAAACCTTTATGTTTATTTTATTTGATCTGTTCATATTTAATCTTAAAAAAAATACTTACTTAAAAATATATGATTTCTACACCTGAGTAGTCTTGGAGTAAGGTTACTCAAGGTCTCAACACTGGCAGCTTGTCAGGGATGGGATTTGAACTCGCAACCTTCTGATCAGTACAACACAAAATAAATCACTGGTTCACTTAACCAGCATCAATGTACCACAGACCATCGTATTTGTACCTCAGCCCATCAGAATCAATGTACCACAGACCATAGACCACCTCCTCATGCTTATCTGATAGTGTCAAGCATATTTTTATTTGTTCTGCTTTTCACAATGTTCTTCTCCATAATGTAAACACCTCAAACCTCATTCTGTTCAGATTCGTCACTGTACATTTCTGTCCATCATCTGTGTTCTTTTGGCCCTTCTGTTTTCTTCTGTTTATTAGCCAGTCACGGTTACAACTTTTTCTCCGAAACGCCGTCTCAGAAGGCCAAAATCCCTGAGTCACCTCTCTGATTCTGCTGTTTTCTGTAAACCCACTGAATGCTGATTCTTCAGATTCTCGGGTAGAAAGTTCCTCATACTTTCCTTAAACAGCACAATGATTTGGTCAATTACCCTTTTATTATGCTAAAGTTTAGCTAAGACTATGTACGATGTGAAAATGGCTCTCTGACCGCTGTTGTAGATACTTTATTAACAATCCTATATGTCATTTACAACCCTAAGAACTTTACAACACATTTAAAAAGGAAAAAAAAGTTTCTGAGTGTTTCCAAACTTGGTTCTTGGGGCCGGATGGCCTGTATTTCAGAAACGGCTAATCTCCGATTCAGTCTCCAGTGAGTGGAGGATGTATCACCATGTTGACATCAGAGGAGAATCACTAGGTAGGTTCGGGCTTCCTGGAAGGATTTTGAGCAGAAAGGCATCTCGGCACAAACAAAACATTAAACCTTGAGGTAGCTGAGCTACAGCAGAAGACCACAGCGGGTTCAGGACTTCAGCCCTCCTTATCCATCCTGGTGTCCTACTTCTGGAAGAATTTGGCTGCCTTTGGCTCACTTTCTTTCTGTGGAATCTGGCTGTACAGAAAGGGACAACAGCTCGGCCATCGCTCTCCCTGCTTGCTACATATCGTCATTGGCATCTGCTAGTTTAGACTCAGGATTATTCAGATTTCATTCTAGACAACCGCAGACTTGTTAACTACAAGCGGAAATCTGCGTGGCTAAATTTTTCAATCCAGTCACAAGGTCACACAAAATGATGATATGTAAATGGGGTCTTTGATTGTTTTGGTGGCTCGATCGTCCACCTTCAGCTGCGCTTATTAAAAATATATGTCACTGACAGAGAGAGAGAGAGAGAGAGAGAGAGAGAGAGGGGAAACTTGCACATGAATTGAACGTGTCTCGTTAAGGCTGACTGGCCGAAAGCCACCACTGCGCATGACCTGCAAGAATAATGCTGTTTTAGAATGAATACCAAGCTGGCCAACCACCTGAAGGACAGCTCTGATCCTGGTTCCTCACACACTCTGAGCTGTGTGTTTGTATGTGTCATGGCCTGGTCTCTGTGGTACATTTCCACACACACACACACACACACACACACACACACACACACACACACACACACACACACAGTGTAAAGATAGGCTGCAGGCTCTAAACAACCCTTGCTCAATAATTTACACTGGAGGCCTGGAGGCCTTCTACTGTGTCTGTTAAGAAATAAAGATGTTAATGGAAAACAGGCCTTTACTGATCTCTACTCAGTTACAGACACTAATTAAATATCTGATTATATAAAGATCTGAATAATAACCTGATTCTAGATACGATTCATTCCTTTACTCCGACTAAAACTATAGATAATGTTGTTTTTCTGGTACTGAAATCTTGAGTATCAGCTGATATTGGTGTCTATTCCATATTGTGTTCATTAAATATTTAAGCTTTAAAGTTTTTTTAGCACTTAAATAAATGCATAATTTTTTTACTATTTTGTATCAGCCCTGATACTTATACTGATCCTAACCAAACAGCTTTATCTGAATCATGACCCTCCGAAATTATTGGCACCCTTCAATAACATGAACAAAGGTTACATATATACATCTTTTTCTACAAGTTGCCGGGTTTAAAATCACCTCCTAATGATAAAGAAAGAATCACTCATTCCTTTGGTTGATAGAACTCACTCTCACTCACTCACTCTCACTCACTCACTCGTTCATCCCGGAGGAAATTCAATCATCCAGTAGCAACATACTGAGGAATAAGTTTATCACAAACACAGTAAACCCCAACTCGCATGAGGCAATTTATTATTATATATTTATATATTTATATATATTTATTTATATAACACAATAAAAATAACACTTATTTAATGCGGTAACATTTAGTCCGCTCCTCCACACAGAACAGTATATTGATGCGTTTGTTCATGTGATCATTCCTCCTCATTTCAGAGCACAGGTTTTCAGTAGACCCTAAAATTGTTAGGAACCCTTTTTTTTTTTAATGAATTCTCTGTTTATTTGGAAATATGAAGGCTTAAAATCATGCAGAAAGCCCTTTCTCCAGCCTAGTCTGTTCCTGTTGGTAGACTTTTGGACAAATACCTTCACAAAAAAAGCCTTTCAACCAGCAGGTGCTTCTCCTTGTGTGTAAAACCCTTTTGTTTACATATTAATGTAAAACTGGTAGAACTGGTAAACTAGTGAAGTTGTTGGACTTGCAGTGAAGTAGCTGTGCAATATGAGCTATAATATCGATGATATAAATGCAGTTTATTACAAATTTGGGGGACCTGTAAAATGATTAATAACTAAATATCAAACAGTTTATGAAATATTGCGTAGAGTAGCATACAAAATAGTCTGAGTTCCTGTTTTGAAGTGATGGGTGTTTCTTTTGGAGATGGCTTATAAGCTTGCTGGGAACAATGGCACTGACAATGACACTGTTGGATAGTTTTTCCACACACACCAAGCAAAATGGAGATGGACAGTCAGATCCCCGGAAAAAATACACTGAAATGAAATAAAACTTTCACTTTCTTTTGACCACCGCTCATACTACAGCCTCCATTTTGTCCAAGGCTTAGTTTTAAATTTGCACTTTTCCTTTTCTAATATTATTTTACCATTGCCGTCACCGCTACCTCTCACGTACATCATTAACTCTATTGTCATGAATTAACAAGGTTGTCAATACGCTACCTACTGATACGGAGGTGTATTTCTGTTACTCTGCCAATCACTACATCCATAAAGCACAGGTGCTCAACAATGGCAATGGCTCAATTTAGTTACAGTAAACGGATCGTTTCTCATGCCACACCTGACAATTTCTCATGGCGCAGTGGTTGAAAATCTCTGTGGTATAGTGTGGTATAGTGTGGTGTGGTTTGCTGTGGTGTTCCTTCCTCATTTACACACTTGTGCTTGGTTTAAAAAAACGGAAGCCTCAAAACTCGAACAGGATGCTTATCTCATCCGCTGCACTAAGCAAAGCGACGTCTGTAGAATTTACACTCCGAAGGGCTGAAGAAAATTCAGCGTGAAGTCAAACGTATTCATACACTCCATTTGCAATATCTCTACCTTTTAAATCCAGACAAAGCTGCAGACTTTGCACCACTTCTTCTTTTCTTCTACTTGTGGAAAAAAAGCAGTTGCATCTTAAGTGGCAGTAAACTTGTTTGTGATGAGCATGGATCATTCTCCATGTGTTGTGTGACACATTATTTTGTGTCTCTAATAATATGTTGGTAGCTCTTAAGCTGCAAGCTCTACTTAGCTACGTAGCTATGACTCAGACATGAGACACATGGTATTAGCTCATCTCTTTTCTTACAGCTTATAAATAATTCATAATTACATTTTTTGCACACTCATACAGAAGTATAAAAACTATTATTATTATTATTATTATTATTATTATTATTATTATTATTATTACTACAGTAGTAGTACTCTGAGAATATTGTGAACTGCTTATTCATCTCTCTCTCTCTCTCTCTTTCTTTCTACCTTGCTCGCTCACTCTAGGTTTGCTAAGAACCTGTCCCCAGATAAGATCAACCTGAGCACGCTGAAAGGGGAGGGTCAGCTGACCAACCTGGAGCTGGATGAAGAGGTGCTGCAGAACATGCTGGATCTGCCCACATGGCTGGCCATCAACAAGGTCTTCTGCAACAAGGCAGCGATTCGGGTAAGAAGCAGCTGAACTTCTCTCCCAGTGTCAGCCCAGTTTCAGCCCTGGATTATACCATCTCTGTGCGGTATACAGTTAAAGCAGAATTTCTGTTTCCTTTATATAATAATTCTGATAATGGATCTGTTTCTAATAATAATAATAGAAGTCCTCAAGGTTTCTGTGTGGTCAGTAGTATTGTTACTTGTCTGTATTCGCATTGCTTAACAAACCCAGTACTCAGCTGTGACATCACTCAGAAATATCAAGAACATTCTCAAGAAGTCTGAGAGCACCATAATAAGAGGAGTAAGCAAACACAGACACACACACACACACACACACACACACACACACACACAGACACACAGTTATAGGGTTTGGCCTTGTTGTTAAGGTCTGTTTGGTAATGTGGTTGTGGTGTTAAGCCCTAAATTGCCTCCCACCTGACTTCCAGTAAATCTGCTGGACCAATCTGTTAGGGTTGCATCCCCAAACACACAGAGGTGTGTAGTTTCCACTCTTATCTTCCTAATCCTAAACAAAGTATTAAAAAGGAGCACAGAAACATACTCTTTATCACCATGTGCTGATGTTGAACTCCAGATGTGTAGATCAGAGCTGGGATTTCACCTGAAAGGAAAAACATGTGACTCAATGTGATGTGTTTTAAGTTCACTTAGTTTGTGATGTTTGACTTTAAGTCTGTGTGTGTGTGTGTGTTAAATCAGATCCCATGGACAAAGCTGAAAACACATCCTATAACCCTGGTAAGTGTTCTCACTCACTTCACCTACTGTACCTGGTGACTTTTTTGTACACACACATGTTTATAGTTTTAGAATGTTACAGATACGTACAGGGACTAGTGTCTCGCCTTCCTACCTGCTGTGTACCCTAAGCTCAAGGTATTTTGTCTCGAATCGATTACATTGTTCAATTGTCTTTCAGTCACTGGACAAAGTTGTGATGGAAATGAGCACCTGTGATGAGCCACGTCCACCCAATGGACCCTCTCCCATAGCAGTAGCCTCAGGTCAAAGGTCAGTATTGCTTGATTTCTTGACAACCTGGAGGATTTTCATCGTGTTTGGCTTTTTGTTTGTGAACGTGCACCTTTACTCTGTTTCAGCGAGTATGGTTTTGCTGAGAAGGTTGTAGAGGGGATTTCTCTGTCTGTGAATTCAATCGTTATCCGGATCAGTGCCAAGGCCTTCAATGCATCATTCGAGCTTTCTCAGCTGCAGGTCTACAGCGTTAACACCAGCTGGGTGACCAGCGACCTGCGCTACACACGCATTCAGGACCCTGCTCGTGGAGAGGTACACGCATGTAGAACTTGCATATAAATGGAGTGTAGTGGCTGTGGGTGTGTACTCAGATACGGTGTGTGTTCTGCTGTAGATCCTGACCTTCAAGGAGGTTAGCTGGCAGATGATCCGGATTGAGGCTGACGCCATCCAGAGCTCCGAACACGAGGTGCTCAGTGCCCCCATCCGTCTTATCACCAATCAGTCTAAAATCAGAGTCACACTAAAGAGGAGGGTAAGATTTCTGTCTCCTGTTCTACACTCACCATCCACTTTATTAGGAACGCCGGCACATTCATGCACTTCTCAGCCAATCGTGTGGCTGCAGCACAAAAGAGCTGGTCTGGTTTGAGTAAACTCTTGAGTGTTTTGAGGTCTGGTTTCTGTGTAAACTCTAGAAACTATTGTGTGTAAAAATTACAGGAGTTTATCAGTTTCTGAAATACTCAAACCAGCCCATCGGACACCAAAACCCGAGTCTCCGTGATCACACACTTTCCCCATACTTATGTTTGTTTCATCTGCTTCTGTTTCCTCTTTTTTTAATTATATATTGTGCTGCTGCCACCCTCTGGCTGATTCAGTACCTACCTATTGTAAAGCTGTCCCTAATAAAGTGGACATTGAGTGTATATTATTGAGCCATCTTCTTTTTTGACTTTGTGCAGGAGATGAGCTCCTGTTCCTCACACTGCTGTGGAAAAACTAAGTGATGATTTTGAAATCGTGAGTTTTCTATCTAACAAATTGCCTGTGTTTTTTTTTTTAATGTTTTCTATTAGATGAAGGACTGCCATGTTGTGGCGTCTAAACTGATCCTGATCCTGGACGACCTGCTGTGGGTGCTGACAGACTCACAACTCAAAGCCATGGTGCAGTACGCCAAGTCTCTGAGTGAGGCTATGGAAAAGTCTGCGCTGCAGAGGAAGAGCATGGCATCCGACTCTCAGGTGGGTGTGTCACTGTGTGTGTGTGTTTCTGTCTGTGTGTGTGTTTCTGTCTGTGTGTGTGTTTCTGTCTGTGTGTGTGTTTCTGTCTGTGTGTGTGTGTTTCTGTGTGTGTGTGTGTGTGTTTGTGTGTGTGTGTGTGTTTCTGTGTGTGTGTGTGTGTGTGTTTCTGTGTGTGTGTGTGTGTGTTTCTTGTCTCTCTCTCTCTGTGTGTGTGTGTGTTCTGTTTCTCTCTCTGTGTTGTGTTTCTGGTCTCTGTGTGTTGTGTTTCTGGTCTCTGTGTGTTGTGTTTCTGGTCTCTGTGTGTGTTGTGTTTCTGGTCTCTGTGTGTGTTGTGTTTCTGGTCTCTGTGTGTGTTGTGTTTCTGGTCTCTGTGTGTGTTGTGTTTCTGGTCTGTGTGTGTGTTGTGTTTCTGGTCTGTGTGTGTGTTGTGTTTCTGGTCTGTGTGTGTGTGTTGTGTTTCTTGTCTCTGTGTGTTGTGTTTCTTGTCTCTGTGTGTGTTGTGTTTCTTGTCTCTGTGTGTGTTGTGTTTCTGGTCTCTGTGTGTGTTGTGTTTCTGGTCTCTGTGTGTGTGTTGTGTTTCTGGTCTCTGTGTGTGTGTTGTGTTTCTGGTCTCTGTGTGTGTGTTGTGTTTCTGGTCTCTGTGTGTGTGTTGTGTTTCTGGTCTCTGTGTGTGTGTTGTGTTTCTGGTCTCTGTGTGTGTGTTGTGTTTCTGGTCTCTGTGTGTGTTGTGTTTCTGGTCTCTGTGTGTGTGTTGTGTTTCTTGTCTCTGTGTGTGTTGTGTTTCTTGTCTCTGTGTGTGTTGTGTTTCTGCTCTCTGTGTGTGTGTTGTGTTTCTGGTCTGTGTGTGTGTGTTGTGTTTCTGCTCTCTCTGTGTGTGTGTTGTGTTTCTGCTCTCTCTGTGTGTGTGTTGTGTTTCTGCTCTCTGTGTGTGTGTGTTGTGTTTCTGCTCTCTGTGTGTGTGTGTGTGTTGTGTTTCTGCTCTCTGTGTGTGTTGTGTTTCTGGTCTCTGTGTGTGTTGTGTTTCTGGTCTCTGTGTGTGTTGTGTTTCTGGTCTCTGTGTGTGTTGTGTTTCTGCTCTCTGTGTGTGTGTTGTGTTTCTGCTCTCTCTGTGTGTGTGTTGTGTTTCTGCTCTCTGTGTGTGTGTGTGTTGTGTTTCTGCTCTCTCTGTGTGTGTGTTGTGTTTCTGCTCGTCTGTGTGTGTGTGTTGTGTTTCTGCTCTCTGTGTGTGTGTGTGTTGTGTTTCTGCTCTCTGTGTGTGTGTGTGTTGTGTTTCTGCTCTCTGTGTGTGTGTGTGTTGTGTTTCTGCTCTCTGTGTGTGTGTGTGTTGTGTTTCTGCTCTGTGTGTGTGTGTGTGTTGTGTTTCTGCTCTGTGTGTGTGTGTGTGTTGTGTTTCTGCTCTCTGTGTGTGTGTGTGTTGTGTTTCTGCTCTCTGTGTGTGTGTGTGTTGTGTTTCTGCTCTCTGTGTGTGTGTGTGTTGTGTTTCTGCTCTCTGTGTGTGTGTGTGTGTTGTGTTTCTGCTCTCTGTGTGTGTGTGTGTTGTGTTTCTGCTCTCTGTGTGTGTGTGTGTGTTGTGTTTCTGCTCTCTGTGTGTGTGTGTGTGTTGTGTTTCTGCTCTCTGTGTGTGTGTGTGTGTTGTGTTTCTGCTCTCTGTGTGTGTGTGTGTGTTGTGTTTCTGCTCTCTGTGTGTGTGTGTGTGTTGTGTTTCTGCTCTCTGTGTGTGTGTGTGTGTTGTGTTTCTGCTCTCTGTGTGTGTGTGTGTGTTGTGTTTCTGCTCTCTGTGTGTGTTGTGTTTCTGCTCTCTGTGTGTGTTGTGTTTCTGCTCTCTGTGTGTGTTGTGTTTCTGCTCTCTGTGTGTGTTGTGTTTCTGGTCTGTGTGTGTGTTGTGTTTCTGGTCTGTGTGTGTGTTGTGTTTCTGGTCTGTGTGTGTGTTGTGTTTCTGGTCTGTGTGTGTGTTGTGTTTCTGGTCTGTGTGTGTGTTGTGTTTCTGGTCTGTGTGTGTGTTGTGTTTCTGGTCTGTGTGTGTGTTGTGTTTCTGGTCTGTGTGTGTGTTGTGTTTCTGGTCTCTGTGTGTGTTGTGTTTCTGGTCTGTGTGTGTGTGTTGTGTTTCTGGCCTGTGTGTGTTGTGTTTCTGCTCTCTGTGTGTGTGTGTGTTGTGTTTCTGCTCTCTGTGTGTGTGTGTGTTGTGTTTCTGCTCTGTGTGTGTGTGTTGTGTTTCTGCTCTCTGTGTGTGTGTGTGTTGTGTTTCTGCTCTCTGTGTGTGTGTGTGTTGTGTTTCTGCTCTGTGTGTGTGTGTTGTGTTTCTGCTCTCTGTGTGTGTGTGTGTGTGTTGTGTTTCTGCTCTCTGTGTGTGTGTGTGTTGTGTTTCTGCTCTCTGTGTGTTTCTGGGTGTGTGACTGTGTCTGTGAATGGTCATGTGGTAGCCTAGTGGTTAAGGTGTTGGGCTACCAATCAGAAGTTTTGTGAGTTCTATCCCAGGTCCACCAAGCTGTCACTGTTGGGCCCCTGAGCAAGGCCCTTAACCCTCAATTGCTCAGCTGTATAAAAGAATGAGATAATGTAAGTTGCTCTGGACAAGGGCTTCTGCCAAGTGCTGTAAATGTAATGTAACTGAATGTGAGTACATCCCCTGCATGCCTGTGTCTCTGTCTGTGTACAGTACGGGGACTTGGGTGGGTGTGTGCACATGGGGACTGACCCCAATCTTTCCTACAGCCTAGGAGAAAATGCAATTATAACTTTATTGATTCTCTTCTTGATTCTCTGTTTCTCTTTCACTTCCAAAGTTTCTAAGGTGTTTGTGTGTGTGTGTGTGTGTGTGTGTGTGTGTGTGTGCACGTGCACATCTGTGTTATTGTGTGTTAGGCAACAATGGCACCTGCCTCTGCACAGCAGGTACACACACAGCAGGCCTCAGCTGCAACTGACCCAAGTGCCTCTATGGCTCACCTCTTTAATGCCTTCAATGTGTGTGAAACGTCCCACCACCTGCAGATTACACATCTGGACTTGCACATCTGTGACGACATCCACGCCAAGGACAGAGGTACAGTACACACACCACACACACCAGCAGAATGAACGAAATGCATCAAATACTATTGTCCTATAAATATCTGGGAGGTCACAGCCACCCCTCAAATCTCTCTCTCTCCCTCTCTCTCACTCACTCTCTCTCTCTCACTCCCTCTCTCTCTCTCTCTCCTCCCCTCTCTCCCTCTCTCTCACTCACTCTCTTTCTTTCACTCCCCCCCCCCCCCCACTCTCAACATCCCAGGGATTGATAAGAGGATCCAATGTGGAGCCATGCAGCTGTCTTTCAGTTCCATCACCATGGACTACTATCCGTTCCACAGAGCAGGTATAACACTGTTGATAAGCTGTTATTATTGTCCCTTTATATAATCTTATATCCACAATATCCAGTGGTGTTCATGAGTGAGAAGACTTCACAAATCATTTTAAAGGTGACGATAAATAGAAATTAATTTTAATTCAGTTATTTAGGGTTTTATTTTGTTGTTTATTTTTCGGTTCTGTCCTGCTTTATGTTGAGCAAATCAACAAAGAGAGACATAAATATGACATCATTAAACACACATTTCAATGTAATCCTTTTGGAAATCAGTTTTGAGCGTATTATTTCAGTCACTTAAAAATCCACCATGTTTTTTGATTAAAACGTTAAGCAGAATTGAAAATTATAAATAATCTTGCATAAACCTAGTTAATATTAAAGTAAAAATTCTTTAATTAAATCATTATAAAATTATTACTCTGTTTTTGTGTTTGTTTGTTTGTGTGTGTGTTTGTTTTTGTGTGTGTGTGTGTAGGTGAGACCTGTCAGCACTGGATGCACTACAGCGATGCCACAAAGGCCCGTGAATCCTGGGCTCGTGCTCTGCTAGAAGAATATAGGTCTAACATGGAAATGCTCAAAAATGCCGTCAGCGGACAATCCCAGTGCTCCCCTCAACATGGTGAGCTTTCTGTCCCTCAGATTGACTGTCAGTAAAAATGTAGCCAACTGCTAATCTAGGTGTAGCTGCTGGTCAGTGCTATGCTAAATCCATAGAGGTCCTTAAGCCTTTTTCAAACTTAGATTTGTAATTGTACAGTACAACTCCAACAGGTCTCTTTTATCACCAAAGACGTTCACATCTTGTGAGTACACAATTAAACAGAAGGAAATTGAGTTTTATCAAATGTTTGTACACACAGCTGTAATAAAAATGCCCTTTAAAATGCTCTGATCATACATGTCCTCATACATTTATCAACAACCCTTACTGTTGGTCCAAATAATGGATGATTTTGCTATCAGAATTCAACTCATGCACTTTATGATAACTCTTAATAAAGACTTTCCTGCATTCTTTCCAAAGAAAGCTAAAGCTCAGCTACCATCAGGCATGGCATCATTATAGTAAATCTTTAGATGCATATTTTGTATGATTTTGTTTTACGTTTAATGTCCCCTGTTTACACTGTGCATCGTGGTCAGCATTACTCTGTTGTGTTGACACGACTGACAATAAGTGATCTTTGAGCAACTTATTATCAGTTTGCCAGTTATTTTATTTGTGTTTCGTTTACTGGTGACTTTGTCATTCGTGATCACAAGTACTTCAAAGTATATGCAACAACACACAGTACTCAGTACATTGTGTACAAACGTGCGTATACACAGTCTACAAACAATTCACAATGTTGATAAATGAGACCCAAAGACACACTTATTATGTATCCTGTTCTCAAGAGCGTCACTTTAGGACACAGCGCCCTCTAATGGCCCAACAGACCATTTCCACCCTAGTGATGAGCCCATGGTGATCAGACAGAAAACGATACCATCACAAAAGGCTGTCTGAACCAAAACAATAAGTTGTTCCTGTTCACGTTTTTGAGAAGCTTGTAATAACCCACTAATGAGAATATATAATTATTTATATATTTATGATTGTTTAATAGTGTTCCCTGTGGTTTATTCAGCTAAATGTAATTTTATTTGTAAAGCCTGTTTAATACCAGACCTGCCATCAATAAAAACATAAAGATCTATATTTTGATCTTTAATGAGCAAGCCAGAGACAACAGTGTCGAGATAAAGCTCTGAGATGAGCTGAGAAAGCTGAGAAAGCTTTGTGTTAATGGCATTTTTACTGCGGACACATTTTCCAAATTAAAAGCATTACACTGGATCCAGATGACGTCTCATAAAGGAATCAAAAGAGATGGTGACCCTTGAACCTATCAAGTGATATATTATTACAGTATACAGGTATAGATCAGTAAAGGCAAATAGTAGTGTGTGTGTGTGTGTGTGTGTGTGCTGAAAGGTTGTTTATTTTGATTATTTAGTGACAGGGTCCTGGAATGAATCTTAATATTAGGAGCCAAAAAAAAACAGGACTTTTCTCTGAATTACTATCCACAGGGGTTACTAAGGACTGCCAATAGCACTTCATCTGGTTGAGACATCCAAAGCAGGAAGCCAGAGAGTAAACGCTCAGTCTACTATTTCGACAGGTTTCCTCACCATGTTGCATGTTGGCTAAGCTTTTATTTCCTGGGCAAGTCTTGACTCATGATGGTGCCTTGCAACGTAGCCAGTAACTTGCAGATAGCAGTAGGATTATGACATGTCTATAATACACGCTGAGCAGTCCTTCTTCATTTCATGTCCATTCTAGGGCTGTATGGAAAATCATTGTTTTTGTACCCTAATTTGGGTCAAACGCTTTGACGTGGTTTGTATTTTTTCACCATATGAAATGCTATATACATTAATGGTCACACAGGTTCTGGAAGTCCTTAAAAGTTGTCTGAATGTAGCTTTTTTTCTGTGAAATCTAAAAAAATTATTATTTCAGAAGTGTTCAGAAGTAAGAATTCTCATTTATTTGTACAATTTTATCCACTCAGAAAACTTAAATGACA
Source organism: Tachysurus fulvidraco (assembly GCF_022655615.1). Classification (NCBI taxonomy): domain Eukaryota; kingdom Metazoa; phylum Chordata; class Actinopteri; order Siluriformes; family Bagridae; genus Tachysurus; species Tachysurus fulvidraco. The sequence continues at coordinate 4,396,722 of NC_062527.1, forward strand.
ACACCGTCTAGTCAAAGGTGGGCTCAGTCCTGGGGCTCAGACTAGAAGATAGTGGTTAAGACTGAACCCATTCACCCACTCCATGCTGAAAGCAACGGTCTGCCTCAGTGCAGAAGAGAGCACTTCCGCATGTCCTTCCTCATGGCAACTGTCAGACTGTCTAGTTATTTACATGCACAGATTTCTTCCTATTCCTTAGTCCAAGGCTGCACAATGTTATGACTGTACACTTAGTGTACACCAGCTGTAATAAAGCTGTCCTATAAAACAATATTATACTTTGCTACTATAAGCTGAAATCTTTGGTGTACCCATAAATAAAGTTAACACATCTTTCCTTCAGAAATTTTCTCAAATTTTGTAAATTTGTTTGGATGGAAGAGAGTGGGCAGTAGTAACGGGTTGTGTGTCCCCATAGAGGAGCCGAGTGCTGGCGTAGTAGTTAGGCAGCTGGACTCTGGTGCTGAAGCTTGGGATCCATTCCCACACTGCTGCTGGTGCTCGGAGCCAGGTACCTCTCTGGTGTGCGTTTGGGGTGCCACAGTCACACACAGAGATGTGCACATGGCTATGTGTGTGAGACATCAAATATCTTTGTGTGTTTTATTCTTGCAGGCAAAATTTCTACCAGCACTAGTACTTCCTTCTCTCAACCTCCCAGCCCCAGGTCCCAGCTCATGTCTAGCTCCATCGTACTGCGCATGGCCGACTTCAGTATTTTTCAGGTGAGTGTGGGCACACAGACAGAATGGTGGTTCATAGAGACAGATTTTGCACAATTTCTAGGACACTGTTTACATGTATGCAAATTGTGATATCGACCATATGCAAAAGCTCAGATTTTCGGAGTCTTATCTCTTCCGTTGAAGCATATGTCCAGCCGACACATCATTGTTTTTCTTACACGGATCGTTAGGTTTTACACAAACTTGTGGTGTCTGTGTCGGCTCAAATGAAGGGACACGACAAATACTAAAGAAAAAAAAAACAACACTTGATAAATTTCTATGTGTCTTATTTATCTTAACAGTGTAAAACCTCTACTCTTGTCTATCTTGACATGTATTCCTGTCAGAAAGCAAAAAGAAGTGTAAATATTGCAGAATAGCCTATACCTAGTTATTGTCCAATGCCCAATCCACTAAACACACATTTTACATCCTGTTGCTGTTGATCTGTTTCAGGTGTCAACAGCAGACCAGCGGCGCACCACTCCTAAGGCTATGATATCCTGTAATAAAAAGACCCTCTACCTACCACAGGAGATGCCTGCTATCTACCTGGAATTCACCGAGTATTACTTCCCCGACGGAAAGGACTACCCCAGTAAGACTACATTACACCTGCTAGCTGTTTGTGGGGATTAGACCTGGGGATAATACCCCTGCTATTGATTTATACTATGTTAAATTTGCTATTAAGTATGCCTCATTAAAAATACACTGCCCTTTAGTGAAGTAAGGACTACTCTAGCATGATAATGATAGATTCAAATGAACTAAAGGTCTAAGACTACACTATTTGGAACACTTACACCAAGTCCTGATGAACACTTTGTAAATAGCTTAGTTTACATTCTGATGTTGAATGTAAGCATATCTTTAAAAGGAACCGACCGAAAGCTTTTGTATTCACGAGAAAGAATACAATTTCTGGTTTTACACCGTTAGCAAAGGGTGCAATTATTTATATTTAGCATAGGTTAAGTTTAAGGTTAAGCCAGTCACTTCTACAGATGGTCATTCTGCCTGCAGCCGCCAAAAGATGGAAAATCTGAATCTTGATTTGCTCACCTGAAATGAAGCAGAACTTATTATTACTTATTAATAATAAATAAGAGGACCAGTGTGTGATTGCAAAAAAATCTGTAGGTTTATTAGCCATATGCTTTTACCCTTGTTTTGTCCAGTCGTTATCTGCAATATATTTGACTCTTGGAATAGGCAACATCTAATTTGAAAGTGTGTGTGTGTGTGTGTGTTTTGCAGTTCCCTGCCCTAACCTATATGTGCAGCTGAATGCCCTGCAACTAGTTGTGGATGTACAAAGCCTGGTGTGGCTCAACCTGTTTGCTCTGGATTTGCGCCACAGCCTTGTCCAGTTCATGGAGCTCTATAAGCTAAATGACTCCCAAAAACCTGATGAGCACATTGACATCAAAGTAGATGGTCTCATGCTAAAGGTGGAAAAAATCTGCTTTTCAAAAACCCACTTTCTGACTCCTAGTTAGGTTACAATAGTGTGCATTAAATAGCCTTCTCGTAACTAATACCACTAGCCTACTAGTCCTAATACCACTCAAGTCACTTCTGTTATGATCTTGAAGGACATTGGAGAAATGGCAAAATATCTTCATTAGTTCTTCTGTTAGAAACCTTTTGTGATTAAATGAGTGATTAATGAGTTCAGTAGTCTTAAATTTCTACTGCTAGATGTTTCCAATGAGAACTGCATGATTGAAACCCTTTTGTCACAGCACATCAAAAATGACTTGTCTGCCTGTGTCTGTGTATATGTGCACAGTTGGTGATTCCTGGTGACCAGAATCAGTTTCAGCCAGACCATCCCCGCTCCATTTCAGTGCAGACGTCTGAAATGGTGGCCACGAACACACGCCACTCGCCTGGCTGCTCCCGCTCTGACCTTGAGGCTCTACTGCAGGCTTTTCGAGAGCAGGCCTTCTTCACCTCCTCCACATCATCTTCATTTCCTGTGCTTCACCCAGTCTTCCAGCGGCATGCACATGAAAGGGACACTTGCCTGCATGATGTCTACCATGGCCTGGCACCTCCTGCCCTCAGCACTGATGCTCTCAGGGCACCAGCTGCCACTGATCTGTGGGCTCTACGTTTCACCCAATTCTGGGTTGACTACGAGGGTCCCCGAAGCCACAGGCCCTCACCATGTGTTGATTCGTTTCCTCTCACCCTATGGCTGTGCCAGCCTGCCCGCTATGTTCAGCACCAGCAGAGAACAAAAGCTGCTGCAGGCACAGGGTCCACGCTAACTGATGTCAGTGGTCGGCTACAGAGGAAAAAGCTGTTGAAAGAGTATTATAGCACTGAGGCGATGGCCAACCAACCAACCAATGGCCTGCACAAACCTCTCTCTCTCGATGGATTGAAAGCTGCTGATTCAACTTCCGTTGCATCTTCCTGTTCTACGTCCTCTGGAGACACAGACGTGCAAGTTTTGGTACATGTACAGAAGCTGCTGAGTGTGCAAGCTAGCCATAGCCAGTATGTGTTCCTGTTGAAACTGCAGCAAAAACTGAAATCGCTGCAGCGCACCCTGCAGCAGGACCTGCAACAGCATGGCTTGGCACAGAAAGGTACTGGACGGACGTTTGATGCGTGTGTGGGCCTCCTGGTGAGCAGTGCCGAAGTTGCCCTGCTGCTGAAGCCCGTGCCAACAGCCGACGTAGACAACAGCCCTCTGGGCTCTGATCTCTCGCCATCTGGAAGCAGAGCCACACTGGAGGTTGCCAGTGAGGCAGGAGACAGCACAACCGGTACATCCCAACTCGCCTGTCCTATGGACCAGCTGCTGTGTGTAGACACAGAAATACAGGGCCAGAGTGCTCCACCTCTCCTGCCTTTTTCAGCATCCTCCCAAACTGAGAAGAAAGGTTCTATTGAGGAGAAAATTGCATGGTCAGGTCCAGAGGAGAAAAAAAAAAGTGCGGATGGTTTTCAGGATGGCAAGGAATTCAAATCTTTGGCGTTGGACCCCATGGCAGAGCCAATCTCTAAGGACTGGAATGACAAGAGCCATGGAGCCAAACTACCTCAGTCTATGTCCAGGTAATGTCATTTTCACATTCTAAGCATCCAGTTAAATATTGGTGCCTTATGTTTCTCATCTGAAGAAACATACATGTTTCATTAATGATGGCGAGGTCTACAAGGCGGTTGATGATGGCCTCCTGATGAACCTGGTCCAAGTTGGCTAGTTACTTGACTTAATTGCGAAAGCTTACCAATAACCAATAGGAGATTCTCCCAGATTTCAGCACTGTTGTGAGGAATGTTCTAAACAATACATGGAGGCAGGGATAAGGACAAGAGGTGTTACATTTTCTTTTAGACTATTTGTCTGTGCTTTTCCAGTTAAATAATACAACTTAAAAAATAAAAACAGATGTTTTCTCATTCATGAAATTACCTCAACTTCTCTATTTGCAGGTTTTCTCAATGTGCCGTACTCTTTGATTAGTAAAAGTCAATTAGTATTCTAAGTATTATAATCTAAGTGAAGTAAATAATTGTATGAGTGCATTTTGCTCACCTTTCACAGTATGTGTGGGCATTTAGGGATGACATGTACTCAGTGTTTTTGGCTGTGTGTGTTACAGTGGGCGCCTGATGAGGGATCGATCACATTCCACTTTCTCAGTGGCCTATAAGAACATGAAGAGTCCTTCACTGCAGTCTCTGGACAACATCTCCCTAGACAGCTCTTTACTAGAAGACTATGATTCACTGGAGAGAGGTATCACTCAATATTTTGCCAACTGTGGCGATCATGAACACACAGCCAGATGATTGATTTTGCACACAAACTAAATCATATTTTAATGAAACCCACTTAGAGCTCTGCTCCCACAAAGGAAGTGTTGGAATGTGTAAGATTTTATACTTTTTTGCAGGCCTGGTTAATATTTTTGGGTCAAAATTTTCACGTGTTAGCCAAAAACTACAACAGTTATTTTGACAATATTTCACATTAATGACTGTGGGGGAAAATACCTGAGAACCCAAAACACATGTATGTTCAGATCAGTTCAGATGCATCTCATTTTATAATACAGTTTTTTTGGTGGGAATTATGTTTGCTGAGCTCTTATGAAAATGCATTATGTATTGTAACACCTACTAGCCTAGCTGGTCAAATTTAACTCTATGCCACTTGTGCTGGTGTAATTAACCTTGTGGCATATACTTTTCCTTGCCCTCTGTTTTGTACTGCACAGATGCTGGTCCATACTCTCATGTAGTGTCTAGTGACTATTTTCTGTAAGCAACAGAATTCAGCCTGACGGACACTAGGTGGCGGAATTATATTATACTGTAGCTAAAAGTGTGTCCTTCACTGTAAAAAGGGGGAAAATGACAACGTAATAGCACACATTTTGTACGTGTGTGTGTGTGTGTGTGTGTGTGTGTGCATGATGTGGTGTATTCAAACCTTTAAAGTTGTGATCTGATCATAATTTGCCAATTATGTGCCTGCTGTCCATATGACATACTGTTGAATTGTGTTTGTTTGTAGATGATATGTCTATCTCTGGGTATAAAGCCAATCTGAGTGATCCGAGTGCTGCTGAGCGAGCCACTGAGGTGATGGTGCAGGATGGAGAAGAGGCAAAATCACCTGAAACAGTCAGTGCGACATCTCAGAGCACTGATGAGCAGGCGAAAGATCTGGTACTATTTTGTACTTTGTATGCTCTATCATTCTTTCTTTGCTCCACCCCTACCCCCCCCCCCCTTTTTTTTTTACCTCTCTCTCTCTCTCTCTCTTGCACCTTTTCCAATAACCTAATACTATTTCCCAATCACCTATTATATTAAACATTGTGTGTATGTATGTGTGTACACACACCACTACAGGTGTCTGTGCTGGTCCTGAAGGTTCACTCGGTGTGTTCCTCTCTGAATGTGAGAGGTGATAACACTACACTAGCTCTGGAGGTGGGGCAGGTCCGTACCAATCAGCTCGGCAACGTTAGTCTACGCCAGTATCTTAGCAACCACAGTCTTGGTAAGACCACATCAATAGGTCTTCTGTCTCTAAGTGTGTGTGTGTGTGTGTGTGTGTGTGTGTGCGTGCATGTGTTCAAATCCTGATCGTTCACTTCACTGAAAATACATACATGTTGCTGTGCATCCCTTTAGGTTTTGTCTGTTCCACACCACTAATTACTGCTCAGAGTAGTGAAGGTATGATGGTGTGTATGTGTGTGTTGGATTTAATAATTGACACAGAAAAACTTGAGTCTGTACCAAGGCTGAATTTGAGTGCTTGCAAATCTTCTTTTCACACAAACTCATTGCAACTGAAGCTTTGATTGACCGAGTAACTGAGCAGATCTTTATAATGATGACGGAAAGCATTCAGACCCTTTGTTTTAATTTCATTTAAAACGCATATCAGAAATGCTCACAACAATCCAACAATGTAGCATTATCCATCGAGACAAATCCAAAAAATCGTTAGACACATGCAAGGAACACACAAATGGCTCAGAACATTTGTGATGGAGAATATCGAGGCTTCACAATGAAAAAAAAATGAGTTTGTGTGAGCATTGTATAGTGTGTAAACAAGAGCGTCGGTCAATAGAAGACGTGTCCTAGAAATGGGGGGGTGGGACCCTCTGGTGGCATGATAATGAATCATCTCTGACAGATGTGCCAGAGACAATTGTACTTCAGGTCTCTGTCCTGGACACAGCTGTGGAAGAGACAGCAGCAATCATACGCTGCTGCTCAGATATGTTCACTTCTTCTCATCCAGTTGTTGAAAGCTAGGATCTAAGGAGGTTGTTAACCAAGGACATATACGCAGCAGTGTGTTTAGGCTGCGTTCGGTCCTCTGGGTGGTGGTGACTAGTCCATTCCTGTTGATTACTTGACTGAGAAGTGGTCATTAAACTGCAGTTCATAACCAGAGGATTAATCTGTTTACAGCTTATTTGATGAATAAAAGTATTATGGAAAAAAGTTTTCAGGGGAAATGTGAAATTCTGTGCCTGACTGCAAGACTTTTGAAATGGGACTGTAGAATGGACAGGATTTAAAGCATCCCTGTGAGACATGAGCAGACAGAACTGGCTTTGACACAGACATCCACCAGAACCTCTTCAGTAGTTTTATGGTACGCTGAATTCCAGGATGCTTAGTGTTGTTTAAACCTACCATGCTCCCTCATTGTTTGAGGAATATGGCATATGTGTTTCTCCTGTTGTGCATTTAAGATGTCCATGACTTTATATCTAATTGTTAGAACTATTGATCACTGAGGAAGTGTGTGGTGGTGTTTACAGGTCTTTTTTGTAGACCTTGTGCAATCAAGGTAGACCGTTGGTTTTGGTGTTGTTAGCTCTCCAAGTCTGTAGGTAAGTGTGAAGACGAATAGCGACAGTGTCCACCAGGCCAGACGTAGGATTCGTCTTGCCCTATTTAAGAATAAGCATTCCACCCCTCCAATGCTAATTTTATGGGCAGGAGTTCTGTGTTCCACACTTTGTGTCCAGCTTGGGTTAGTTTTCTGAAGTAGTTTTCTTTCACATTCAGAAGCTACAAAAAGTACAAGCTTGAGTTTCTGTTTCATTCCATTTGAGAGACTTCACTTTTTCTTGCAAGAGGAAAGTAAATCCTCTTATGAATCTCAGACAGAGATTGGCAAAGCTCAGGAATCTTTATGGCTCCCTTTGGTATGTCGTCGTAAACAGAATGTCAGCCTCGACTTCCATCTCTGTTTCGTGTTCATCCAGAATAGAACCCTGAAACATGATAGAAGGCTGGTGGAGCTCTCATTTCTCATCTGACAATTATTTAGGCTTCAGTACTTAACTATTACTATTATCTCATGCTGGACTCAAGGTCAGAGTGTTATCTATGAACACAGATTGATCCAGGAATTATTCGAGTGCCTGCATCACAAATGCTTGGAACAATTAATTAGCATCGACCAGACTGTAAGACATGATGTAATATTCATAGTGTCCAGACATAGTTATGAAAGGTTTTAATTCGTCACCTTTATAAATATGAATGAGCCTATGCATATATGTGCTTAATATGCATAAATATGCATTTCTGTAGTGCATAGCTTGATCTCGGCGAAACAGTCTTTTGTGCCGGAATATTATGGCATGATCTGCTGCCACCTGTGTTTCTTGTTTTAGGGATCTCTACTGCATCTGCTCATCTTTTCCCCGAGACAGCACTGCTAGCAATGTGCATGAAAGGAACATTAGACTTTGACCATTTTAGGAAACTAGATTTTTCTTGGTAATAGCAGTAATGGCAGAATCAGTATCAGGTTTATTGGCCAAGTGTGTTGACACACACAAGGAATTTGGTTCCAGCAGTTTGTGACTCTCAAATGTACAGACATAAATAACACGATACTATACAAACTATACAGGACAATGCAGACGATGAGACTATATAGACAGAATGAGTATAAAACATGAATATAGAATGAATAAAATATAGAATATGAATACAGAAGATGTGTATATATATATATATATATATATATTCTGTATATATATATATATTTATTTTATATATATATATATATATATTCTGTATGTATATATATATATATATATATATATATATATTCTGTATATATATATATATTTATTTTATATATATACAGAATACCGATCAGTTATGTACATAGTGTGTGCAAATAACTATATTGTGCAATATTATGCTTTTTGTACAATATACAGCAGCATTTGTGTGTGTGTGTGTGTGTGTGTGTGTGTGTGTGTGTGTGTGTGTGTGTGTGTGTGTGTGTGTGTGTATATATAGATGATGTGATGACTGACAGTCCTGATAATGCAGTACTTATAGATATGAAGCAGTGAATATAATTATGGTGAGTTGTTGATCAGGGTGATGAGGGGCTTGGGGAAAGAAGCTGTTCCTGTGTCTGGCAGTTTTACTGTAGTAAGCAAAGGGAGGAGAAGGGACGAGCTGAAAGACATTATGTCCAGGGTGCGAAGGGTCAGTAGTGATTTTCCCTGCCCGGTTTCTGGTTCTTGTCGTACAAGTCCAGTAACCTTATTGTTTACTGTGTGACTCACAATGCCAGATGCCTGTCCACAAGCTAGCAAATATCATTTCACATAAGAAAGCTGCCAGCGAATGAATTGTGTGCACAGTTTATTGAACAGTGTGCTGACGGTAACTGCACAGAGAAAATATTTGACTTCATCTGTTCACTTGTATTTGACATTTCATCAAAGAATCTCACAGATATCGAAGATTTACTAAACCGTGTTATTGTTGTTTCTGTAAGATTATTATCTAAGTATGTAGAATATATGTAGTTATGTAGTGTAGTGTTGTACAGGACTGATACTGTCATTGGTTTACATCTTTACTAATTTGTAAGTTTCTCAAAATGACTTAACATGCAATATGGTTTTGTATAATATGTTATTTAAACAGTTTTACTTCACATGTGGATAGTGACCATGTTGAGTATTTCAGAAATACTCTGTAGAAAGGGGGGGAATTCAAACATCCCTATATCCCTGTATAAAGAGAGCATTTGATTGGCATTAGATGATTGACATTCACTTATACAGTACACTTGCGGTTGCTGATACTTGATTTGAAGGACTTGCACTCTTGATTGTTAATGACAGGTTGACTGTTTAAATTGTGTGTGTGTGTCAGGCTCAGGCTCAGACCAGGAGCCCCGAAGTAAGCAGCAGGATCCAGAGGTTCGACTCCGGCTGGAGAGTGGGCCGGACGCAGCTGCTCGCTCTCCTCTGGCTGAGCACAATGGTTTCCTGCAGTGCCAGCTGCAAGCCTTCAGAGCTGACTTCCTCATGACATCTCTGCACAATCTCTCCATCTTCCTAGATGATAATTCCACCTCTCACATGCTCCCCATGGAGATCACGATTCGAGACACACACATTAACCTGAAGGTATTTGTACTGTAAAGACAAAAAGAGGAATATGGTTTTATCAAGAACAGCTTGAGATACTGTACACCGTACCTCTAACGATGGATCGTGTATTCCTTTGTGATGTAGGATGATGGTCCCCGAGACAGCCCTTCAGATCCGGAATCCACTCCCATGTCCCTACATATCGACAATCTATTGGTGCTGCGCAGAGATGACGGCTCCTTCCACATTGGAGGTTACATTTGTTCATTTACAGACAATTTCATTCCAAACTGACTTAACATTGAGCTGAACAGATGAGGGTTAAGGGTCTTATTAACCACTGAGCCTGTACTGTCTTTGTCCTCATCCTGTATGATTGTCACCCTACTTCTTTTGCTTCATTTTTCTCCTTTCCTGAATGTATCGTTCCTTTTTTTCCTGATGTGTGTGCATGTTGCTTTTTTTTTTATCCTTTTAAAGAAGTCCCTCTTTTTGTATGTAACGCATATTGACCAGCGGCCTGCCCCCTGTCTCTTACCGTATAGTTGAGCATGCTGCACAGGTAGAGCCACAAAAGATGGAGCATGTTCCTGACAACAGGATTATTTCTGCACCTGAAGCACGTCGAACTGTAGACAAGGAGCCGAAAGCCACGCAGACAACACCTCCGTCACCCGCAAACCCCTTCCAAACCAGCAGTGAAAAGGTATGTGTTAAATCCTGTAAGAGTATAGAACTATTAAAAACAAGAAAGCAAGATCTAGCCATAAGGTCTGTGTCCATACTGCTCTATCTGGTTATTGTCATAAGCGTTGATTTTCTGAGCCTGATTGAACCTAGATGTTAATATGATCCATCAAACCGCAGCCAATGGTTCGACTTCCTCACTATTCGCTTAATCCAACACAAGCCATGGAGTAATGGTGCAAATTAGTGAATGGTTTTTAAGAGCTTGACCTTTATTAATTTGATTAACCTGTAACAAAGTGCATTAAGTTTAAAGCCCAAATTTCTAAATACACATCGTGAACTCGGTGTGTGTACAGATGCTGATGGAGGAGAACGAGTGTTTGAAACTGGAACTGTCGAGAACCAAGATGGCACTTGCAGAAGCCCAGATGGAGAAAGACTCCTTGCAGCACCAAATAAAGAACATCAAACTCAACACTGGGGGCAGCACCAGATAGGCGAGATCTGAGCAGAACCATCCAGTGAAGATACTCTCTGTTAAACCTGACTCTTTCCTCCCTTCCCCTCATCTTTCTTGTCCATCATTCTTTCCTGTTCTTACAACAGACTGCCCATATTATTTTCTCCAGTCTATGTGGATTCTGCAGAATCTGTTTGCCTACATGAGTGTTTTTGTGTGCACACATTCTGTCCTTTCTGGACTTCTCTCTTCTCTTAAATAGTTGAGTTGACACTGAATGTCATATTTTGAAAAGAATGTCTTAAAATTAAAGGCAATTTGCACAACACTGAGCTCCATATAACAAAATGTACATATTAATAGCAGTTTAGCTGTTAACAGATTGTCTCTGTGTGTACAGTATGGATATACACACAAGAATGTTTTCTAAGTTTTGAATGGCCCAGTTGTTTGTGTAAATGGATGAGTTTTTTATATATTGTTTTATTACCTAAAAACACTTAATTGCTTCATTCCATGCACTACAACAACTTCCCTAACACAAGATTGCACATAGATATTGAATTTGGTGTAAGTGATATTATGTGTTTAGAAGGCGGCACTTTTCCTTGCTGATTCCTCGTAAGCCGGTGTGTTTTTGCAATCATACAAAGACATCTCTGGTGTGTGAGCGTGTGTGTGTGTGTGTGTGTGTGTGTGTGGGTGCTACCATTAATTGTGTTGTAGGACATATGTTCATATGATTAGTTTTTTATGAACTGAAGTGCTGCACAGTGTTTGCAGTTGCGGTGCTGCTTGAGCCTGTGTAATTCTGGTGTGTTATAAACAGGCTCATATTTCTAGCATTTTGGTATCCATGCACTCACTTGAGGTTTTTTTTGTTTGTTTGTTTTTTTAAATGCAGAACAATTTTCAATGTTTGCCTATTGTAAGGGTGTGACACACAAACCAAATTTAGTTGAATTGTCGAATATCGATTGCTTAGGAATTAAGTTTGTTTTGTGTAATTATGCTAAGAGGGAATAAGTCCTATGTTTGTATGTGCAGTAATTTGTGTATTGATGCTTATTAGTTTAGACCAAAGCTGTTCTTGTTCTCTGCCATGACTTGTGCCCTCTAGTTACCACAGCCTGTCCTGAATCTGTTAAAAATCTGCCCTACAACTGAGAATTACATGCACAGCAAATGTACTGATGAAATCATGGAAAATAATTTATTCTGAAAAAGCTGCTGGAACATCTAAAATAAAAGAATAAAATCAAATCTTTCTAGAATGTGGCTGAATGTGTTTCAGAAATATATATGCCTTTTCTTCTGTGATTAAAAATGCAATAAGTAAAATGTAAACAATTTTTTGCCAGATTTTGGATTTTTTTAAAGCTAAAATAAACAGTTTGTAGTGATGTTATTATGCTCTAGTGTCTGCTTTGAATCCATTTCAGTTTGGAGACATCAGGATGGCTTTTATTGATATACACACACACACACACATTTATATACGTATACATATATATGTATATATATATATGTATACGTGTGTATATATATACGTATACATATATATAATATATATATATATATATATATATATATATATATATATGTATACATATATATAATGTGTGTGTGTGTGTGTGTGTGTGTGTATATATATATGTGTGTGTGTGTGTATGTATGTGTGTGTATATATATATATATATATATATATATATACTATATATATATATATATATATGTGTGTATCTATATATATCTATATATATATATATATATATATATATATATAATGTACACACTGAGATATGACCTTGAGATGAAATTTATGGTCATTCATTGTAATCCCGGCACACAAACGTACACAAAACGGCTCTCCTAAGTGATGTAAAAAAAAACCCTACATCTGAATATTTGGAAGTAACCAACTGCCTTTAACCCTTCATATCTTTTTCCAGACTCCTAATTATTGTGATTCTGTAATAGTACAAGAAAACAAACACCTTCCATATAAGAGGTGATAATATCTCTATATACTGTAACAGTAAAAAGAAAATTATTCTTTTGTTATTGATTTTGTTATTTTGCTTTTGACTTACTTGTGTATAATTGTACGTTCCTTCTGCTGTATGCACGTATGAATGGTTTATATACATACTGGAGAACAAAAATACAATTGTCTGCTATAACAAACTTCTAGAACCAAACGAATCACCTAAATTGACAACAATGAAACACAGAAGATTTTAATATGTAGTCATTGTTTTCTTAAAAACCAAACAATTCAAAAACCAGGTGGAATAAAAATAAATGCACTCTAAGATTCAGTAACATGTAGAACCACCTTTAGCAAAACCAACCTAAAGAAAACCTTTTCTCACTTTGTCATGGAGAAATTTTCACCCACTCTTCTTTACAACATCGCTTCAGTTCACTGATGTTTCAGCACATTAGTTTATGTGCAGCTATGTATCCCAGGTCCTGTGGCTACAAAGTAAATCGTCATAATGCTTCACACATGGTACAGTATGATGCGTATGTGGTGATACGCTTTGCTTTTTAAGAAACATCCCACTTTGCTTGATGACCAAACATCTCAACCTTGGTCTTATCAGTCTAAAGGATATTGTTCCAGAAATATGCAATTTCACAAACCTAGGCCTTAATGTCTTATTCTTTGTCCCTTTTCCTAGCCACGCTTCAATAAAAGCCATAATTTTGCTCAGGAACTTAAATACTTAATGCTCTTCATAGGCATTTAGGTCACATGATGAAGTTATTTGTTTTTTTTTTTACTGTATATCTCTGAGCATTAAATGGTCTGAGTTTGGATTGGATGCACCTTCCCTGGAAGATCTTAAAAGCAACTATCTTGAAAGCTGCCCAACAATCCTTCTACCTGTAGAATGGTAAATTTTTAATTGTTTGGAGATAGATTTATAACCCGTCCCAGACTGATGAGAAGCAACAGCTGCTTCTCTGAGGTGATGGCTGATGTCCTTTCTTCTTGATGTGATGTAGACACACACCTGAGCTCTCCAGAACAGCAACCCACCAAAAGATGGTGCCAGATGGGCTGGTTTGAGTATTTCATAAACTGCTGATCTCCTGGAAATTTAATAAACAACAGTCTCTAGTGAGTTGGTTTAAAAACCAAGACTAGACAGACATGCACAGACAAATTAACTCCCAAAAATGTATGAATTTTGTTGCAACAGATTCAACTGAAATACTGAAACATCACCTTCAGACATCAGCCAGAAAGTTTAAACTTGGTCACAAATAGGTTTTTGAGCAGGTCAATGTTCCTAGGAAAACAAAAGTGTTTGAAGAGATCTAAGTGAAAGTATTGGACCAACCATCATAAGTCCTGACCTGAACCCCAATGAAAATGTGTAGACTGAACAGGAAAAACTTATGTGATTGAGGAGGTCCATAACTCTGCATGAGTGACACGTTCTCCCAGACACCAAATACTAGCAGTGTTTCTGTTTTTTTTGTCCCCCTGTAAGTCTGATATACTAAATAAAGTCCAAAAGAATTCTATATCTTATTGTATTATTTTCAAAAATACCTCTCATGAAAAAAAGATACCCTAACTGACTTGGAATATCATAGCAATCACTTAGCAACATGCTGTCAAACACCTAGACTACCACAGCATGCTAATAGCAACAGCCTATAAATTTGAGATGTAGATCTTATAGAGAAATGTATGCTTGGGTTTTTAGATAAGATTTGACTTAAAGTTCTACAAAGTTCTCTTTTTCTCATAGGAAATTCATGGAAAGTGTCCGTGGTCTTGCCACCAGCTGATTTGATGTTGTCTGTATGCTGTTCACATACTGATTACTATTAAAAGTGTGTTGTTCTCTCTGCTACCAGCGTAGTCACACCTGACAGTTAGCTGTTAATGTGCAGTATATTTGTAGCTGAGATTCCAAAACAACCACCTTGCCTGGGAATGCATAGGAACTACTTAACAAACCCAAAACAACCACAAAGAATGGACATTATCATTCATCTAGCAAAATCTTAGGAACCATCTGGAATCAACGTCAAAATCCTGGCAACCAACTGGAATACTATAGCAACAGGAATTCCATAGTAATTAGCTAGCAACAACCTAGCAACATGTAATGCTTAGTACCATTGCCCTTGCAACAACCCAGAATACAATACAGCTACCTAACATCATCCTAGCATCATCCTAGCCACAGACACCACCTAACAACAAACTAGCAAACATTTTGAAAAATTATAGCAACGCCCAAGTAAACAACTGGAATTTAAGGGCAACCATTTACAAATACCATAGCAAGCTCCAATACAGTGGTAGCTCAGTGGTTTAGGTGTTTTATTACTAATTGTATGGTTGTGAGTTTGAATCCCAAGATCGCAAAGCTGCCACTGCTGGGCCCTAGAGCTAGGCCCTTAACTCTGTTGAATTAATGAATTAAATGTAAGACACTGTAAATGTAAACAACTGCTTAGCAACACAATAACATCCAAACCATATAATAAAGCCATATGAACCACCTGAGTTATATTAGCAGCCACTTAGCAATCACCTACAGTAGTACCATTCTAGCAAACACCTAAAACATCAACCACATTAGCATTTAAACATAATGTTTTAACATTAAAAAAAGTTTTAAAAACATTGAACATGATTAACATTTTAGCAACATAGTCTTTTATGGGCTCTGTCATACAAACATTAAAACATATTTTGCCTTCTATTTACTTCTGGTGTAGATTTAATGCTTTAAATGCTTTTTAATGCACAAAGTGATAATGCAGCTCTTGTATTTGGTTTCTTTGTTTATGGTTATGAATACATCAATATTTTCTTCATAATTATGTGTGTGCAGTGCAAAGATATTATGTGTGTAAATGTGAAACCCATACAAAAATGGTTTTAAGGAACCAGAATCAAGCCAAACACACTTCCTTTGGCTTTAAGGTCTAAGCTTCCCTGCACCCTTATAAAGAGGTAAATGGTCTCTAATTCTTATTATACAGCATATCCAGAAAATCCATATATATACATTTGTACTCTATTTTTATATTATAGATGGATAGCGCTTAAATATGGATATACTTTTAGATTATGATGATGTTTTCCAGATCATCTCTGTAACAGTGTCATCTGTGGAATGGCAGAGACATGACAACATTCACAAGATTATTGTTATTACAAAAGACTATTTTTCACAAATGTTTTGGGGCCACAAGCTGCTTTGCATAAGATATTTAAAGGTTGCTGGGTTCTTTTTGCAGAGAATCTCTCCTTCTCTTTTGTCCTCAGACACAGACTGATGTTGGGTTCTCTCTGGACGAAAAGTGCTGTTTATTGGCAGTACAGCAAATGAATGCTGCTCTGTACGCAGCACTAATGAAATTTACTCCCACAACAAAATACCAAATAGTTCGTAAACAAGCTTTTGTTCTTGTGTGCACGTGCAAGACAAAGACAGGGTATATAGAGTGGGGTTTGGAAAAGATCCTGCACACAAGATCAGGTTCTCACTCCCTCCTGGCAAAGACTGGGGCTCAGCGTTCTGCCCAACACCCGGTGGGCCTACAGCTGCCTCTCCCTCTCTCTCTCTCTCCCTCCCTCTCTCTCCATTTCATCTCTCTGTGGAAGAGAGCTGCCCTCATCCATACAGGAAGTGATGCTGCGAGCTCATAACAGCGAGGTGGAAGCAGAGCCAAGACAAATTCACACTGCTGTGCATGTTTATGTGTGTGTGTGTGTGTGTGTGTGTGTGTGTGTGTGTGTGTGCGTGTGTGTGTGTGTGTGTGTGCGCGCGCGCTCGCTCGCTCCTTTTCTCGCGGTATTTCATCAGTTTAACCCTTCCACCGCTCCGTGTGCGTAAAATGCGCAACCCCATTGTTCCTTCTCCTACATGTGAAGGTAAGGGGCTGAAAAGTTTTAGAAGCGAGCCGAGGCCAGGGAGAATATGTGTCCAAACCATGCGACATTACTTTAACGGTGCAGGGACACAGAACAATAATAAACAGGCTACAATTACAGCCACCGAACCTTCTGTCTGACTGTGTCTCTTACTTCCACGCCCAACTAGGACTCTCTCTCTCTCTCTCTCTCTCTCTCTCTCTCTCTCTCTCTCTCACACACACACACACACACACACACACACACACACGCACACCAGCAACACTGAGATGCTCGTACAACGGGACACACTGATCACAGAACGGTGTACGTTCACAATGCGCGAGACTCTAAGCTCGCGTGTAAGTGTGTGTGTGTTTGTTTGTGTGAGCCCGTGATCGACAAAAGAATCCGGTGCTGCTGCTGCTGCTGTTGCTCCCGGAGGTCCGGATAACAGCATATCACGGACAACCGGCCCGTCCGGCAGAAGCTCTCTTCTTTTTAACAGCGGATTCACGATTCACTGTAACAGCGCATGAGTATGGACTAACCGGAGCACGGCGGATCTTGTGGATGATGATAATTTTAATTATGATGATGGTCTCGTGTGAGTGAAATCGGACCCTACGGTTTTCGACTCGGACTTCGCTCCCTCCTTTTCTCCTCCACTCCCCTTCTCCCCAACCCCGGTTTGACTGTGACAGCTCGGTTCGGTTCGGTTCGGGATGGGGAAGGAGCAGGAGCTGCTGGAGGCGGCGCGCACGGGGAACGTGCTGCTGGTGGAGAAGCTACTGAGCGGGAAGCGCGGACTGCTGAGCTCCAGCTCCGGCTCCATCGCTCTGCCCGGCTTACTCAGGTACACGAACAAAGCGTGGAAGTTTCTGCCTTTTTTCCTCCTGCATTCTCCGATCTGAAGCTGTCGCTTGTGCCCCGTATGGCCATATTAGGTGCTGTGTATGAGTGCAGTGTGATATGTTTCATTTTACTCCCTCACGGCATCACAACACAGCCAACAAGCAGCCTGTTACGTCAAATAAATTCATTATACAAACATCTGGGCTGAGCACATCTGTCAAAATACAGAATTAACTTTCTGGTCCGAGTCCTTCTCCGGGAAATCAATGCTCTCTCTCTCTCTCTCTCTCTCTCTCTCTCTCTCTCTCTCTCTCTCTCTCTCTCTCTGCCCCTCTCTCTCTCTCTGTTTAGCTCATGTCTCTCTCTCTCTCTCTCTCTCTCTCTCTCTCTCTCTCTCTCTGTTTATTTCATGTTTCTCTCTCTCTGTTTCTCTCTTGTTTATCTCTCTCTCTCTCTCTCTCTCTCTCTCTCTCTCTCTCTCTCTCTCTCTCTCCACTATCTGTCTGTTTATCTCTCTGTATATCACTCTCAAAATAGATTTAAAATAGACCAATCTGGTTTCCAGTAGCGTCTCTAGTAGGCTGACTGGGACTAGTGGGCTTACTGGGACTAGTAATCTGACTGGGACTAGTAACCTGACTGGGACTAGTAACCTGACTGGGACTAGAAGGCTGACTGGGACTAGAAGGCTGACTGGGACTAGTAACCTGACTGGGACTAGTAGGCTGACTGGGACTAGTAACCTGACTGGGACTAGAAGGCTGACTGGGACTAGTAATCTGACTGGGACTAGTAATCTGACTGGGACTAGTAACCTGACTGGGACTAGAAGGCTGACTGGGACTAGTAATCTGACTGGGACTAGTAACCTGACTGGGACTAGTGGGCTGACTGGGACTAGTAACCTGACTGGGACTAGAAGGCTGACTGGGAACTAGTAGACTGACTGAGACTAGTAACCTGACTGGGACTAGTAGGCTGACTGGGTCTAGTAACCTGACTGGGACTAGTAACCTGACTGGGACTAGTAGGCTGACTGGGACTAGTAGGCTGACTGAGACTAGTAACCTGACTGGGACTAGTAGGCTGACTGGGTCTAGTAACCTGACTGGGACTAGTAACCTGACTGGGACTAGTAGGCTGACTGGGACTAGTAGGCTGACTGAGACTATTAGGCTGGCTGGGACTAGTAACCTGACTGGGACTAGTAGGCTGACTGGGACTAGTAACCTGACTGGGACTAGTAACCTGACTGGGACTAGTAGGCTGACTGAGACTATTAGGCTGGCTGGGACTAGTAACCTGACTGGGACTAGTAGGCTGACTGGGACTAGTAACCTGACTGGGACTAGTAGGCTGACTGGGACTAGTAACCTGACTGGGACTAGTAACCTGACTGGGACTAGTAGGCTGACTGGGACTAGTAACCTGACTGGGACTAGTAACCTGACTGGGACTAGTAGGCTGACTGGGACTAGTAACCTGACTGGGACTAGTAGGCTGACTGGGACTAGTAACCTGACTGGGACTAGTAGGCTGACTGGGACTAGTAACCTGACTGGGACTGTAAACAAACCTGTTCACTACAACAGCAACCACAAAAGGATTGTGTATTGCAATTTTTTATCAGTTGCTGTCGGTGACTTATATGTATTATCATGTATTATCATATATAGCTGATGTAGTACATAGTGAAATGAAACGTTTCTCCAGGACCATGCTGCTACAAAAAGATACAGAGCTACGTAAGACAACACTGAACTCAGGGCTAAAAAGTTAAATTAACCTATTCACATAAAGTGTATGTGTGCAAACTTGTGCAAACAACACGAGACAAAAGACAGTGCAGGACTAAAGACAGTGCAAACTGACTTTGAAACTGAATGTAAAACACTATAAGATAGATAGGTAAAATAATGCAGACCAGTATACAAATTTGCTTCTGAGCTTCAGAGACAGAGAGAGAGAGAGAGAGAGAGAGAGAGAGAGAGAGAGAGAGAGAGAGAGAGAGAGAGAGCGAGAATGAGAGAGGAGAGAGAAGAGATAAGCGAGGAGAAGAGAGAAAGAGAGAGAGAAAGAGAGAGAGACAGACAGAGAGAGAGAAGAGAGAGAGAGAAGCGAAGACGAGGAGAGAGATAGAGAGAGGAGGGAGACGAGAAAGGGAGAGAGAGAAAAGAACGAAGAGAAAGAGAGGAGAGATGAGAGAAGAGAGAGAGAGAGAGAGAGAGAGAGAGAGAGAGAGAGAGAGAGAGAGAGAGAGAGAGAGAGAGAGAAAGAGAGAGAGACAGACAGAGAGAGAGAGAGAGAGAGACAGACAGAGAGAGAGAGAGAGAGAAAGAGAGAGAGACAGACAGAGAGAGAGAGAGAGAGACAGATTGACAGATTGAGCTCTTTCATTAATTTTCATTCACATTTGACTGGAATCTCTTTCAGCTGGAAAAAAATGGCTTTAGCACGGGAGATAAATGAGGAGTTTTTTCTGCTGGCTCACCTCCACATTTTGTGTGTGTGTGTGTGTAAGAGTGTCCAGGCCTCAGATCTTTACATTGTTCAGTCTCTCCAAAGAGATCTTCCCTCTCTTCCCCAGCCAGACCTCTAGTGATTGTGCGGCTGCTCATCAACAAAGCTGGGGATTTTTTTAGTAACAGACTCTTGCTGTCTGGTCGTTGTTCCCTGGCCTGATGTGGACTCCTTGTGTTCTCTTGTGACTGTATACTGGGTGCTGAATGTGTTTGACTCTTATTCAGGACTCAGGCACACTGGGTGGTCTATTTTCGGTCTATATTAAGTTTGTCTCTGTCTTACTCTGTTTCTCTCAAGTGACAATCCTCCTGTCTTGCTTTACTAAGCTCATGTGTGCATGTATGTGGTGGGGGTGGTGGTGGGGGTGTGTGGGGGCGAGTTCAAAGGTCACATACTGCTGCAATTTTATATAATGTTTGTGTTAGTCTCACCTTAAAGGTCATGAAAGATCATGTAGGAAATACCAAAGCTAAGAATCATATTCGTTATCACTCACACACACACACACACACACACACACACACACACACACACACATACACACACACACACACACACACACACACACGCACACACACGCACACGCACGCACACGCACACACACAAACAGTTGCAGAGACAAGGGACCCACTGCACCACAGCTGAAGTGCTGTCTAACAATCAATGCTGGGTGCCCTCATAGTCCTAATGGATCAGCTCCTCAATAAAATGAGAGAGAAGCTGTATGGCTGCAGCAGTGTCTTGTTTAAGTAACTTTCATAACTCTCATGCTGACAAGCTGTTCACTCATCAGCTTAATACACACCACTAAAAACCTGAGTGACATACTGTGAGTAACAGAACCTGGTTTTGTAAGTAGACTTACGTACATGTGAAGTTACTCGAACAGAAAATATATTAGTCACGCAACTGGCACATTTTCATAATTTGAGTTTGCATCAGTTCAGTTTTTGACATCTGTGTGTAGCTTTGGCTTAGCAAAGAAAGTGTTAAAGTTTTTAACCCATATGAAGGAAAAACACAGCCCTCCTATACTGATAAATGCCTCTTACATCCTGAGCTACTCCCAAACACTGAGGCCTTTTATATATATATATATATATATATATATATATATATAAAATAGATAAAAATAATAAATAGAAATGGAAGGTTCAAATATCACCTCCGAGATATAGAACTGGTACAGACACGTGGACAACTAGGTGCTAGACAACTTCCAACATTGTGTGAGCAGTGTGAGGAAGAAGCCCATGTTTTTGTGATGGTCAAGCATACACTGTTTTTTTGATCATAAAGAGTATATACAGTCTACTGTAATAAAATAAAGTTAAGTACTGAAGGATAAAATCAATCCCAATATAATGGACTACATATACAACAGCACAGATGGATCTATCAATATATACAGTTATAATAAAATGATTTATAATCACACTGTCCAGTGTCACACAGATGAGGATTTTCCCCCTTTTCATATCATCTCAGGGAGTTTTTCCTTGCCACCATTGCCTCTGGCTTGCTCATTAGAGATTCATTTCAATTCAATTCAATTCAATTCAAATTTATTTGTATAGCTATTTAACATAACAATGGACATCATCTCAAAGCAGCTTTACAGAAAATAAGAAACATAATACAAGAAATATACAAAGATTAATTTAATACATAAATTAATATTAGACATATTTAAATGTGTTTTTATTTATCCCAACGATCAAGTTCGAGGTGACTGAGGTGACTGTGGTGAGGAAAAACTCCCTAAGATGGAAGAGGAAGAAACCTTGAGAGGAACCAGACTCAAAAGAGAACCTCATCCTCATTTGGGTCTGACAATTCTGTATTCATGAGGAGGTTGTTGTCCTCAAAGACCACATGTAGGCATCTCATCTTAGGATGTCCGAATACTTAATGAGTCCAAATGGAGCTGGTACATCTCTAGAGTCCTCAGGGTCCTCACAGGGTTGGCCTCTTCTCAATGAAGGTCCAAAATCTAGATAAATATAAATTTTCAGAATATATATTTCTGTAAAGCTGCTTTAAAGCGCTATACAAACACAACTGAATTGAATTAAACTGATAAAACAGTCTGCACTGCACACTTCATGGTACAAGGATGGTGTTTTTCTAACCTACCTGTCATCCTATCATCCATATAAAGGGCACGCCAAAAGGGCACATGCATGTTCTGCTCCAATAACAGAAGCAAATAAGAAATCTTGAGTTTTATGAGATACATCAAAAATATGATAATTTCATATAAATCCATTGGAATTCAAACACCAGAAACTGTAAAAGCAGTTTCTTATTAGGTTATAAATGCATTGAACTTATCGGGCAGTACACTTAATGCACTTAAAGATCTGCACTTGATATCAGTGGAGCAGCTCTACAAAATTGAATCAGCTCTCAGGATTTAGACTTAGGTTTCTGATGAGAGTAACATCCAATACAAGAGCAGGAGCCACACCAGTGAAATGAACTCCACTAAAAAGAGCCTGAGATTTCCCACAGATTTATATTAACGTTTGCTTTTGGATGCAGATGATTTCATCCATTGTGACTTTAAAGTCAAGCAAAATAAAATTTGAGTTAAATAAAGCCGTTAATGGAGCTAAGACTGCTACAAGCATAACGAGGCTCTATATCGACATACTGTATAGATACGTTTTCACCATCATATCCACAAAAGAGCAGTGAAATTAGGCTTGATGTGTTAAACACATTTCATCTAAAAACCCTACCTATGAGCCGAACCCTGACACATGCTCCTTGTCTCAGACATTGTGTCTCTTCTTTCTCAGGGACACAAACCAGAGCAAACCATCATCAAATAAATGCTAAGAGGAAAAGTAGCTGCTGTAAGAGGGGTCACTAGATCAGTAAGTGGAATATATAGGTAGGCCTTCTCAATATCTATTATAGCTACATAAATATGGGACAGTAAAGATTATCATCAATTAAATTTTTCTTATTTATTTTTTTGTATCATGGCATTTTTTTTGTTAGCATGCGCTGTGTTCCATATTTATTGTCCTATTGGATTATTTGCCTCTTCGTTCTCTAACTTGTGTATCTGCACTTTATATACAAGGTGAACAATAAGATACTGGATTTGTCTACCATTTAAGTTTAATAAGCCTTACCTGAACCCATTGGTGGACATGTATCTAGGTATTTGTAGTTTAAATGCATCCACTGAGACGCGTACTTTCAATAATGTGAGCATGAGTCACTGTTAGGTTAAAGCCAGTTTTCCACAGCTGATGTGGATTGTATGTGAGTCGTGTTTGGATCAGTTTCCCCAGTTTCCATAGAACTGTCAGAACTGAACTGCACCTGGATTTGTTATGTCTGAACTCTAGAGCATTTTAATATTCTAATATTAAGGCTTCTACAGTAGGCATCTAGGCTTATTTACTTAGGTACTTAGTACCATTTAGCTTTAATGGTAGCAGATGAATGGCATTGCAGTTAAATTCTCAAGCACATTAGCATACTTTACCCATGACAAAGTATGGTATACTTGAACTCGAGGCGTCATCTCCGGCGTCATCCGGCATCAAGGCAGGATACACCCTGGACGGAGTGCCAACCCATCGCAGGGCACACACACACTCTCATTCACTCATGCAATCACACACTACGGACAATTTTCCAGAGATGCCAATCAACCTACCATGCATGTTTGCTCCAGGTACTCCGGTTTCCTCCCCCAGTCCAAAGACGGATTGGGGGAGGAAACCGGAGTACCCGGAGCAAACCCCTGAGGCACGGGGAGAACATGCAAACACACACACATAAGGCAGAGGTTGGAATCAAACCCCCAACCCCGGAGGTGTGCGGCAAATGTGCTAACCACTAAGCCACCGTGCCCCCTATTAACATTATTATTAATATAATACAACATTCAAGATTAATATTAGATATATTGAAATGTGTTTGTATTTATCACCAATGAGCAAGTCTGAGGTGACTCAGGCAGCAATGGCAAGGAAAAACTCGTTAACTTGAATGGTAAAGTAAGAAACCTTGAGAGGAACCAGACTCAAGGGGGAATCCATCCTCATATATATATAATGAATCCATCCGTTTTCTGTAGCACAAACATTTCCTATGTAGGGCCACAGGGAACCTGGAGACTTTTCTAGCCCAAGGGGATTCTCTGGATAATTTTGAAATGCCTATCAGCCTTTGGACTGGAGTAACTTTGGGAAACCCCTGAAGCACGAGAGAACATGCAAGCTCTATACACACAGCACACAGAGCAGACAGGAATGAACACGTGACTGAATGATTTCGATTAGAAATTTTTATCTTAAAGCATTTATTCCGATGACCTGAATTATCCTGGAAAAACACAGCCCTCTTAAATATGAAGTGAACAAAATAAGTAGAAAAGACGTTTTTTTTGTTTTGTCTCTTGACCTGGTTATTTTTTTCGGTCTGAAATTGAGAAGATTTAAATACAGTGTGCTAAGAAAAATCTGCATCTTCGGGATGTTACGACTGAAAGGATCTGAAAGCTGTTCAGAGGATAGCAAACAGACTGGAAAGTATTATATGCAATGGTACGGCACACAATTTATTAGATACCAGTTAGGGAGAGTGAAGGCTAAAACATGGTTCCTTAAAACTACATGAAGCCACTGTCTCATTTTCAAACTGCTGCTTATTCTGTAACACAGTTGGACACACAGTAGTTTAATACAAACGAGGTTTTAGTTTGAGTCACTACTCCGACTGACAGGCCAGAAGGTAACGCCATCCCTCCTACCCAAAGATGGATTCGTTCGTATCTGTTTTGGAGTCCAAACATTTCCTTATTAATGCATTAGGAAACAAGTCTGGTAAAATGCCAGAGAAGGCAGCATTTTTCTCTGTCTGCCTCTCATATAGTGGGCAGCAGTGACGGCTTACTTCATGTTTCTGTGAGTATCAGCCACAGAGGTGTTGGTTGTCATGCCACCACTGGATTGATAATAGACCAACAGTCCTGTGGTCAAAAACTAATTCTAATGATGAGCTACATGACTTTATAGTCTCTGTCTATCTGTACACATAAAAGGATGAGGCTAGGTCATAAGAAACACAGACCATGAGGCTCTAAAAAAAGAAGAAAGGCATAAAATAGGCTATTTACTAAGAGGAAAGACAGCAGAAGTCAGGGGAGGACTAGTCAGGGTCAGAGTTCACCCGAGAGGAATGTGTGTGTGTGTGTGTGTGTGTGTGTGTGTGTGTGTGTGTGTGTGTGAGAGAGAGAGAGAGAGAGAGAGAGAGAGAGAGAGAGAGAGAGAGAGAGATTGTCTTTTTGCTATTTAGTGAATGGCCACATGTCTAATCCAGGAAGTCTGGTTTCAGCCCTTGTTCTCAGCAGCTGAGCACGAGAACTGAGTTTAAACACAGAATGCATTGCATCTGCTGTGTTTCCACTGCCAACAGTGCTCTTAGTGATAACTGACTTTTTTCATTGAATCAGCAAGTCCTCATTCCTTTCACTGTTTGTTCCATGAATGACAGAGAAGTTTTATGTCCTTTCATAATCACATTTGTCACATCTAAAACAACATGGGGCGAGAGTTCATATTTATGTGTAATGTGTGTCCACACAGTCGGTCAGAGGCACTAATGATAAAGTGTGAAATAACGGATGTCTACGTGTTTGTCTCGTGTTAGCAACAAGCGACTTTGTTTGAATTGAGTGGTTGTTTACTTGCGCTTTTCCTGGTCAGAGGCTGGGAATTACAAGTTAAACCTTTGAGCTTTTTGCATATTTTCAGGAATAATTACGCTGCATTCTTCATGAAAAGCTTTGTGTGTTAGGTGCAGCATCCAGTGCAACACGTGAAATGTGCTTCCATTCCTTATACACAAAAGGTGTGGATTTCTACCAAAAATACACACTGAATTGCCAGAGATGGTTGCAGCTGACCACAAAAGAAAAAATCAATAGGCTACAGTTTTCTGAAGTGGATTATTCTATACAGCGCCTCTGTTTACAAGAACGTCAGTGGCCAATGGCCAGTACAGAGAGAGCAACTGAGGAAGCCAAGAGAGCTTTACCTCTCACCTTCTTTCCATTTATTACTTCACATGCTGTCTGCCCTTCTTCCTCCACTCTGTCTTTCTGTCTGCACTCACCGAGTGATCGCTCTTTTTGTCCTCCTCCTGTTTCCTCTGTGACAGATACACACACTGATCCCATTAAACAGAGCTTTTGTTGTGTCCGGCCTTGATCTTATCATCAGCTATATAATGTTTGTGTCTGGTCGTTGTGTGCACGGTATTTAGTTTGTAATATGACGTAGTGACTGAGTGTGTGTGTGTGTGTGTGTGTGTGTGTGTGTGTGTGTGTGTGTGTGTGTGTGTGTGTGAGTGTGTGTGTGTGATTAGAGATGACATATGAAGGTTTATGTTAGGATCATTTGCTTTTCCAACACATCATCATGTAGACTGTCATCTCCTTTATTCACCCCAGTGCTGAAGAGAATGATGAAGTAACAATCATCACTTTTCAGATTAGTGAATGTGTGTGTGTGTGTGTGTGTGTGTGTGTGTGTGTGTGTGTGTGTATGTGTGTTTGTGTGTGTGTGTGTGTGTGTGTGTGTGTGTGTGTGTGTGTGTGTGTGTGTGTGTGTGTGTGTGTGTGTATGTGTCTCACTATTCTAGTGGGGAACATCCATAACTTTTATATGACACTATATACAGAATAGTTAATAGCTAATCTTTAATAAACCTCTAATCTAATATGTCATGATGAGCAACAGTCATTATATTCGCACTTCATAATGGGACAAGGCGTAATACAACCTGAAAAATGCAGCATACAAGAGGAAAGATAAGAAAAAGAGTTGTACTGCATCTCAGACTCACAGTTATTTGAGATAACAAATCATGTAGGTTAGTAATGAGGTGTATTGTTTTCAGTGTTCATATTACAGTAAGTTTAAGTTGCTTTAGTTTGTGGTTAATGCTTATGAAGTGCACACAGAATGTTTCCTGGTCGCAGGCTCACTCAGTGTTGTCATTAGTTACTTTGTGGATGCCATACTGACTGTACATACACAATATTCTAACACTAATTTATTTACTCAGATAGAAGGTGCATCGGAAGGCAGTGTGCATTCACAACATCTAACATACCAAACTAGGTAAAAAACTAAAAGCTCTTTTCTTTAACTTTCTCATTATTTGCTTGTCTTGTCTGTCCATTTTAATCAGCTTATCTATTGTATACAACAGCCATACCAGTGTTTGTGGCCTCGTGTAACTATTGCCTGCTTTGTCACTCTTTTAAGTTTCTCTGCAGCTTTTGTAATGAAACGTGTGGAGATGAGTGAGCAGTGGCCTTGAAAAAAACCCCACACACAACATGACATGACAGGAACACCAAACTCCCTCCTCATCCGCCTGTATCCATCTCAAATACAGCTTGTGTCCTGATCTTTGATGTAGCAACGTGTAAAACGCATGAATAAAAATGCAGGATGCTTCTTTGCCGAACAGTGACTCAGCAGCCACACACCACACTGCCTCAAATGACTCACTTAAATGACATTCTTACAGCAATCTTTTTCAAAATGAAATGATTTGTGCTTTCTAAATGATCCAGACTTTGAGCTATAATTAAAGGCACAATGCTAAAGGTGTTGGTTCTCATGCACCTCCTATATATAAACTACATATCCAAGCTTAGATAGGGAGTCTTAATTATTTCCTTAATTGACATCATTATGTTTTTTCCCTTTTCCGATATCATGTTAAAAGTGAGGGGGGCACGTTGGCTTAGTGGTTAGCACGTTTGCCTCACACCTCCAGGGTTGGGGGTTCGATTCCCGCCTCCGCCTTGTGTGTGTGGAGTTTGCATGTTCTCCCCGTGCCTCGGGGGTTTCCTCCGGGTACTCCGGTTTCCTCCCCCGGTCCAAAGACATGCATGGTAGGTTGATTGGCATCTCTGGAAAATTATCCGTAGTGTGTGAGTGTGTGAGTGTGTGAGTGAATGAGAGTGTGTGTGTGTGTGTGTGTGCCCTGTGATGGGTTGGCACTCCGTCCAGGGTGTATCCTGCCTCGATGCCCAATGACACCTGAGATAGGCACAGGCTCCCCGTGACCCAAGAAGTTCGCATAAGCGGTAGAAAATGAATGAATGTTAAAAGTGGTTGTATGGAATGTTGGAACTTTAACTCCTTCGTGACATGAATTCATGCATGAAAACTTTTTAACTCACCTTCATTTCTATCTCTTGAATCTGTTGCTTTAAGCTTTAATAAAGATATAAATCTGTGAAGAGGTTTTGTCACAGTGTCTATTCAACTGATTCGACTGGAGATTTGCTGTGTTTTTACCAACGACATTGTAACAGTGATCCAAAAGTGTCAGAAACATTACTGTTACATCATTAACCCCAGAATTTTTATGTCAGCGAATGGAGTCACACCTTGATTTGACTCCACACAGTTTTTGGAATCACGTGATAATTTTTTGCTGTCAAGATTAATGACCTCAGTAGCATTCCATTTCCTGTTATTTTATAAATGATGAGGGTGTGGTTGATAATGTAATTGCCTATAAATCTTGAGCATCATATTTTGCATGTGTGTTCCAACATGGACTTAAAGCTCTTACTGAGATTACAACACAGCAATCGTCCTGTAAATTCTTTAGTATTGAAGTAGTAAAAGTATAAACCAAGGCAGTTAGCACTAGCTAAATTTGATAACAGTTCATTATTGACTGTATGACCTTAGAGAACACTCGTCGTAGAGAACTCACCATAGAGAACACTCGTCATAGAGAACTCACCATAGAGATCACTCGTCATAGAGAACTCACCATAGAGAACACTCACCGTAGAGAACTCACCATAGAGAACTCACCATAGAGAACTCACCATAGAGAACACTCGTCGTAGAGAACTCGCCATAGAGAACACTCACCGTAGAGAACTCACCATAGAGATCACTCGTCATAGAGAACTCACCATAGAGATCACTCGTCGTAGAGAACTCACCATAGAGAACTCACCATAGAGAACTCACCATAGAGATCACTCGTCATAGAGAACTCACCATAGAGAACACTCACCGTAGAGAACTCACCATAGAGAACACTCGTCATAGAGAACTCACCATAGAGAACACTCACCGTAGAGAACTCACCATAGAGAACACTCGTCATAGAGAACTCACCATAGAGAACTCACCATAGAGAACTCACCATAGAGAACTCGCCATAGAGAACTCACCATAGAGAACACTCAACATAGAGAACTCACCATAGAGAACTCACCATAGAGAACACTCAACATAGAGAACTCACCATAGAGAACTCACCATAGAGAACTCGCCATAGAGAACACTCACCATAGAGAACTCACCATAGAGAACACTCGTCATAGAGAACTCACCATAGAGAACTCACCATAGAGAACACTCACCATAGAGAACACTCACCATAGAGAACTCACCATAGAGAACTCACCATAGAGAACACTCATCATAGAGAACTCACCATAGAGAACTCACCATAGAGAACTCACCATAGAGAACACTCGTCATAGAGAACTCACCATAGAGAACTCACCATAGAGAACACTCACCATAGAGAACTCACCATAGAGAACTCACCATAGAGAACTCACCATAGAGAACACTCACCCTAGAGAACTCACCATAGAGAACACTCGCCATAGAGAACTCACCATAGAGAACTCACCATAGAGAACTCACCATAGAGAACTCACCATAGAGAACACTCACCCTAGAGAACTCACCATAGAGAACACTCAACATAGAGAACTCACCATAGAGAACTCACCATAGAGAACTCACCATAGAGAACACTCACCATAGAGAACTCACCATAGAGAACTCACCATAGAGAACACTCGTCATAGAGAACTCACCATAGAGAACACTCGTCATAGAGAACTCACCATAGAGAACTCACCATAGAGAACTCACCATAGAGAACACTCACCATAGAGAACTCACCATAGAGAACACTCATCATAGAGAACTCACCATAGAGAACTCACCATAGAGAACTCACCATAGAGAACACTCACCATAGAGAACTCACCATAGAGAACACTCGTCATAGAGAACTCACCATAGAGAACTCACCATAGAGAACTCGCCATAGAGAACTCATCATAGAGAACTCACCATAGAGAACACTCACCATAGAGAACTCACCATAGAGAACTCACCATAGAGAACTCACCATAGAGAACTCACCATAGAGAACACTCACCCTAGAGAACTCACCATAGAGAACACTCGCCATAGAGAACTCACCATAGAGAACTCACCATAGAGAACTCACCATAGAGAACACACCATAGAGAACACTCACCATAGAGAACTCACCACAGAGAACACTCGCCATAGAGAACTCACCATAGAGAACACTCGCCATAGAGAACTCACCATAGAGAACTCACCATAGAGAACTCACCATAGAGAACTCACCATAGAGAACTCACCATAGAGAACACTCGCCATAGAGAACTCACCATAGAGAACTCACCATAGAGAACTCACCATAGAGAACTCACCATAGAGAACACTCACCATAGAGAACTCGCCATAGAGAACTCACCATAGAGAAGAAAGAGTTTCTTATACACTTGTACTCAGATGTGGGTAGTTACATTTACTTGAGTAAGTTTTTGAAAAAATTAAACTTCTAGGAGTAGTTTTAAATCACTATACTTTTCACTTTTACTTGAGTAGATTTGTGAAGAGGAAACTGTACTCTTACTCCGCTACATTAGGCTACAATGAGCTCGTTACTTTTCTTTTTACCTCTTTGGTATTCTACGCATCAATTTTAATGTTTTTTTTTGACAGACAGAGAAACTTCCGCTAAGGCTCTACCACGTGACTGTGTTTCACCAAACAAACGTAGTTGTGCAGTCTCGTCACGTTACCATACACAATCTCAGCAGCGGGACGGGTCAGTTAGCAACACAAACCGTCGGCAATGCAGACGGTGAAGTTTATCACTGAGTGATTTTTTGGTGAAATAGTTTGTTTCTGCATGTTTTCACACACGCACACACACGTTTTACGTTGACCGGTGTGCAGTTTTCTGTTTAGCATGCCTGGTATGAAATGTGTGTGTGTTTCCTTCTGTTCTGTCACTGGAGACACACACACACACACACACACACACACACACACACACACACACACACACACACACACACACACACACACACACACACACACACAGTTTATGAGAATTTATGGGCTGCCTCGTTCTAGTTCTGCCTGGTAAAAAAGTATAAAGGTTTGGAAATTTGTGTTGCTTGTGTGTATTTATTTTTTATTTATTATTATTTTATTTATTTTATTTATTAAGTACTTGAATTTACCTGAATTATTTTAATTTAAGCTATTTTGTAATTAATTCATTGTAATTTATCTTATTGATTGGATGAGCCATAATTTGCCTAAAGATTATTTTGTATTTTTGTCTGCCTGATTGTTGTCTTGTGTTAGAAAATAAATCAGACGTTACTCAACAGTTACTCAGTACTTGATTAGTTTTTTCACCAAGTACTTTTTTACTCTTATTCAAGTAATTATTTGGATGTCTACTTTTTACTTTTACTCGAGTCATATTATTCTGAAGTAACAGTACTTTTACTTGAGTACAATTTTTGGCTACTCTACCCACCTCTGCTTGTACTGTAAGTGTGTCTTATCTTTATGTCTGAAGTACCAGATGAAATACCAGATGAAATAATCACAGACTTCAGGCATATAGATGAGACGATGATACACTTACAAGTGTATAAGAAAGAGTTTCTTACTCATCATTTTTTATGATTTTTTGTGTTTTTGCTACAGACATGAATTTGAGATGCTCATGTACTCTGGAGCAGCTAGTCTGGTCTGAAGCATGGGGGTGGAGAGAAAGTGGGCAGAGAAACAGTGAGAATACTCAGAGTGATGAGGAAGGAGAAGTGCTGGATGTCCCTTGTCCACTTGTCCTGTCTTTCGTCTCAGTGATTTTACAGTGTAGTGAAGAAAACGATCTGCTGACAAAGCAATCCTGTGCTCTGATCCCTGAAATAGGCCACAGCAGGGTTTAAGTGTGTGTGTGTGTGTGTGTGTGTGTGTGTGTGTGTGTGTGTGTGTGTGTGTGTGTGTGTGTGTGTGTGTTATGTGTGTGTGTGTGTGTGTATGTATGTATGTATGGACGCAGGGTGTCTAAAGTTGATGTCTATGCCTGGAACAAGATCAAGTCCTGTAAACCGTCTCAGTTAGAATCTAAAATATTAATATCCCCCTTTCTCTCTCTGTCCCTCTCTCTCTCTCTCTCTCTCTCTCTCTCTCTCTCTCTCTCTCTCTCTCTCTCTCTCTCTCTTTGTTTAACAAGCAGAGGAAACACTAAAATTTAACTGAACTTGTTTGAGTAACATCAAACACATAGGGACATTTCATCACATCCTTCACACACACACACACACACAGGCACGCACGCGCACACAAGCACGCATGCACGCACACACACACACGCACACACACACACAGACACACACAGACACATGCACGCACACACACACACACGTACTCACACAGACACACACACACATGCACGCACACATACAGACACACGCGCACACACACACACACACACAGACACACACACACACATGCACGCACACACACACTCTCTTATTAACAAATAAAATTCATATGTAAATAATAATTAAAGATCTTAATTATACATATATGTAATTCTATTGCTCATATTTTAATTCAGATCTCTTATGAAAATCTCTGGACTATTGAAATGGTCCTAACAACTTTTTTAATATTAATATTTAACTTTCAGTTTTATGCTCTGAGGCACTACATAGCCTAGCCTCGCCTAGTCATTTCTCTCATTCACTCACTCACTCACTCACTCATTTTGTACCGCTTATCCGAACTACCTCGAGTCACGGGGAGCCTGTGCCTATCTCAGGCATCATCGGGCATCAAGGCCTAGCCATTTCAGCTTCAGTGATTTATTATGCTACTGTGAAAGTAAATAAAATTGTGCAATACATGTGTAAAATAATATTATGGTCCATTCTGTAGGGCTGTGCCAAATCTGAATATGGACTCCTTATAGCTTAATGATGATAAAAACAGCACTGTCTCCAGCCTCACTAGCACCTGAACATGTCTGACTCGTCCTCTTTGAGTTAGCTTGCACCAATTCTATTCAATTCTTATGTTTAGTGCTTTTAACAATGGACGTTGTCTCAAAGCAGCTTTACAGAATCATAGAAACAGAATAAAAATTGTAAAGTTAAATTAATTAAATTAAATGACAATTTATCTCTAACAGTCTTCGAAAGAATGATAGAATTTCACTGATTTCACTGATTCCTTTCCTACATGTTTCTTTAAACAGATTTTACCAGTAGCTACTGCTTTCTAAAAATAATAAATGTTTCCCTTAGCACTGGCTATGTGCCTAAATCTTTTAAGTAGCAGTTATCCACACTCTGATTAAAAAAACCTAACCTTGACACCCGTCAGCTGTCCGAATGTCCATCACCACAGATCCGACTCTACATTAGATGAGAGGGAGCTCACACAGTCTCGCATCACCGTCTCCTCTAGATGCAAATTGACATGAAAGTGTTACATTTTCCATCAAAGCAAATAAAAAAAACCCCCACATTTCCCATCATGGCCTCGTGAAGCTGAATGTAGAAATGACTTTATTTAGTGGGATGAAGTTGAGAGACGATTATACTATATGACACTCTACAGGATACTGTCTAGTGAATTTCAAGTAACCGTGTAACAGGAGTTAAGATTCGACACCATACCGTCTCCCAGCGTGAATCTAAAGCTCGTTTTGAGCAGCTTTAGGTCTAACCATGTTTGAGGTAATATCATAAATCAGGCTTGAAAGGTAACAGCAAAATTTCCTTCTCCAAAACCACACAAAAGACCTGAAACTACAACAAATATTGGGCACGTTTCTGATGTACGTACATTAATATTTAATGCTGCTTTTCCTTTCGCAATATTCCAATACAGTATATTTTACAATTGAAATACACATCTCAGACAGACTGTCTGCTCCTGGCAGTTGTGGATGGTTTTCTTAATTAGCCCCATTGGGCAAGCCAGTCATTAACTGCCCTGTCCACTGCCCATCCTCCAATGAACAGTGAGTGTGAGGCAGTATGATTCATGCCCCATGACCTCTATTAATGCTTGCTGCAGTTCCCATTTTGGCCACTATGTTTAGGCCTCATCTAAAAATGTATCAAGTCAACAAACAGCTTTTATCTATCAAATAGCGACTTATTTTTAATAGATCTTTACTCAAGAGGTCATTAATATTTAAATGGAGTTTAATATGTATGAAGTTGTTAATGAGGACTTTATGATGAGTGTGTGTGTGTGTGTGTGTGTGTGTGTGTGTGTGTGTGTGTGTGTGTGTGTGTGTGTGTGAGTGTGTGCACACGCGCATGTGTATTATTCTTTATGTGAAACTCTTACTGCCCTTTGGTTACTCACTGTACACACCACTTGTGTGTGTAGATGTGCCTTAGTTAATACTGTGTTTGTTTAATCCTTTAATAGCCCCGAAAAGAAAACGTGCGATTTTCTTCAACACGAATGCAACTACCAATCGATTAAGGACTCAATAAGATGATTCCATGTGGATAAAATGATCCACGTTTGTTTTGATTTACATTTACAGGATTATTAACACTTAACATTATTTGCTCTGTGTATTACTTATACTGTTGTGCTTTATATACTGGGATATAGAGCATTTTTCAGTAAAAATCTAATGCTCAACATTACATACACTCGACAAAATGTAAGCGTGATTGTTGAGATATGACAAAATGGTTATAGCACTTCCTGGATTATGTGTAAAAAAAACACAGATCTAACATCTGGCAAAGAAAAGCACTTTAGAAAATAACTTGGCATCAGTATTAAACATATAACACTTACATATAAACTTCTTCCAGCTCTGGTGGTGGGACTAAGGCAAAGTTTCCAGGAATTAAACAATAAAATTGAATTAAACTACATTAATAATAGATTAATACAATCTCTGAGTGCTGAAAGGCAGTGCAAATCTTCTGTAAAATAAAAAGTCCAAGCAGTTCAGTTTGACGAATACAAACGTTTGTAGACACACACAAACACACAAACACACAAACACACAAACACACACACAAACACACATACACACACACACAAGTTCAAACCTAAAGAAGAATCTGTTCCGGGATTTTTAGATTAGACAATATGTCATCATATAAAGTCTTTTTATCTGATCTCTTTTCTGTAAGCACCATGATGGTGGAAAGTTTAAAGAGCAACTGAGCTTGTCGGTGTGTTTATCATCGTTGTGCATGAAATCCCTAAACATTCAACACTTTGACACTTCCTGATAAGCATAAAATATGCAGCTGAGCATGTAAACAATAGCGCTCGTTTGTTTTGACGCTGCTTCAAGTCCTGTCTAGTGGGTAGCTTGGCCAAAATATTTGGGTACGCCAAAGGTAGAAGACAAAATGTACAAAACATAGTCAGTAATTGTAGATAAACTGAGAGTCACCTCAGAGCCCCACATTCCTCTCATTCCTATCTGTTAAGATCTGGATGCTAATGTTAGTTCTCTGTCAAACAGAGTGCACAATACATTGCATGGCACAGATTGTGAAGTGAAGGGAGAACGATTAGCCTGGAGAATAAATGTATAAATCATGAAATCACTCACAGAAAGACTAAATCAGAAAGGCTCTTATTGGTCAAGATGTACATAACACACTCTACAACATCATTTGCTTAGTGTAAAACAGCTCATTTGCGTAATCCAACCATCTGCCATATAAATACTGCAAAAACCAGACATCCCAATTAAAATATAAACAGTACAATAATAATATAAATAATGCCACCCTGCTGCCATATGGACATCACTATTCAATTTGTTTTAAAATAATCCATACCAATTCATTTGGTTTGACTCGAGTTACGCAGGTCAGTGTCTTAAATGGAGGATTAAGTTCTTGGGTAAATCATTTCCAAGACAACTGAAGATTTCTAGACCTGTGAAAATAATCAGTGAAAAATGTCTCATCTAAATATTTCTTTTGGAATCATCTGCAATATTGTCTGACTGTATTTTTGTTACTTTACAGTTTTTTTGGATTGCTTACACACTAAAATTAAAAGTAGTACACTATTAGCAAAACCTTACACTCAAGAGGCAAAACATCAGCCCATATTTGCACAACTATAAGCACATTGTCAACCTCACACTTGTTGCAAAACTCTACACACAGTGATTTGCAAAACACTAAACACACTTAACATACATTACACACAAAAATCTATCATGAAGTCACTTCCATGCAATACCAAAGCACTGACTGTCAAATTACTGCACCGTCCAACCAGTCGGGTCAACACAGTCATCAGGTGTCCAAACACTTGTTTGCTTAATTGTAGACACACCAATCAGGTGTATAAGCACTATAATATTTGTTTACCTTCTGCTCTATGTTTATGTTCTGTAAAGCTGCTTTGAGACAATTTCTATTGTAAAAAGCGCTATACAAATAAACTTGAATTGAATTGAACTTGAATTGAATATAAAAAGCAGGAGGTGAGTTCATAGGTCTTCAAGCACAATGTAAAGAGTCAGAGAAAGAGTAAGACGAGGAGGAGAACAAGGAGAACGAGAAGGAGCAGGAGGAAGGGGAGGAAGAGGAATCAACAGAGGAGGAATCAACAGAGGAAGAGGAAGAGATGGAGGCCATGCTGGAGGTAGAGGTAGTGGTAGAGGTAGAGGAAGAGGAAGAGGAAGACAAGAAGATGTCCAAATCTGACAAATGAGATCCGCGCAACACTGGTTGACCACGTTGACTGCGAGTACAGCCAAATCAAAGCCGATACACAGTGGCAAGTGTGATAACATTTCGACTGGAAAATAGATACAGTGTATTGTAAAAATATCATATCAACATCATATCTACACTGAACTACACAATTTTGCATGACACTGTTCTTCAGAGAGTTTTACGAATGGATGGAGAAGAGATCCAGCATGAGTTCATATACGTAGATGAGGCTGGGTTCAACCTGACGAGAACACGAAGGAGGGGAAGAAACATCATTGGCCTCAGGGCTATAGTCAATGTCCCAGGGCAACATGGGGGTAATATAACACTCTGTGCAGCCATTACACAGATGGAGTCCTCCACCGCCATGCCCATATGGGCCCTTACAACACGGCACTCATACTTACATTCTTGGACCAATTGCACAAGATAACAGCAGCAATTCAAATCGATCATATGCAATATATTGTTGTCTGGGACAATGTGTCTTTCCACCGCTCTGCTCTGGTTCCGAACTGGTTTCAGCAACATCCACATTTCACCGTCCTATATCTTCCACCATACTCTCCATTCCTCAACCCTATAGAAGAGTTTTTCTCGGCATGGCGGTGGAAGGTCTATGATCTCCGTCTCCAGGCTGAGGTACCCCTCATCCAAGCCATGGAGGAGGCCTGTGACCAGATGGAGGTAGCAGCAATGCAAGGATGGATTCGTCATTCACGACGTTTCTTTCCAAGGTGTCTTGCTAATGACAACATTGCCTGCGATGTTGATGAAATTCTCTGGCCAGATCCAGCTAGGCGAAGAGACAATGTCTAGTTTTTTTTTGTTGTTTTTTTTTACAGTAAACTTACAGTACATGTGAACATTTTGGGCGTGTTGACAAATAAATGAGTTTCTTCAATCTACAACATTGGTCTTGTGTAGTGTTTGGTGAATTTATATTATATTTGTACTTTATTGATGGTAGCCTACTCTAATCACAAGGAAGTAGAAATGCTAAAAGTGTTTTAGGTTTATCACAGCAGAGTGTAACTCGTGCAAACAGAGTATAGTAATGTGAAACGTGTGTGTTTCATATTTTAACAAAGTGTGGTTTTGAAACAGAAGTGTATAGTTTTTACTAGAGTGTTTAATTATGCAAGGGATCTGTAGTGTTTTGCTAATTGTGTGTGTGGTTGTGCTAATTGTGTGTAGTGTTTTGAAAACACGGGCCCTGTTTTGAAAATCGTGCTTAAGCAATCCAAAAAAACTGTAAATAATTCCATGTGGCTGATTTAATTAATTTATTTTATTAACTTTTTATGGCTTGGTAATATTTTGTACTGAGTAACAGAATGTGCTATAGTTATTTTTAAAAAAACAAAACAAACAAACAAACAAACAAACAAATAAATAAAAGACAATTTAAAATACCAATAAAAGATTGGAGCTATTATTATTGTTGTTATTATTGTTATTGTTATTATTATTGTTATTGTTTTTATTATTGTTTTTATTATTATTATTATATAAAAGAAAGTTTTAATTTTTTTAGTCAATATTTAAGTCACCATGTTCAGTCAGCATGAATAATCGAAGAAAAGAAGGAAAATTTTTTAATTTTCTGTTTTACACCTTGACCTGAGATTCAGCAGAATGAAGCAGACTGAAGCAGTTACTGTAAAAGAAATGAATGAATGGAAGTCTGAAAAAATATCCCAACCCTAAAAGACAGTTTTCAGATTTTTGTTCCTCTTTGTGTGTGTGTTTGTGTGTTGGGTAGATAAATGTGTGCTGAATAGGTTGAGAATTCGTGCATCAGTGTGTACTCGCTCTTACTCATTACCACAAACTGATGAGTGTCTCTTCCTGATAATCACACGCTGCTGCACAAGGCCCATATTGCCCTCTCCTTCAAGGCCGTAATTATCGCACTGTGTGTATGTGCGTTTGTGTGTATTTGTGGTTTACACGTATGTGTGTTTCGCTTTCAGATACACTGAGCTTTATTATCAGATCTGTACGTTTATCCACAGCCAGTGTTTCAGCTGAAATTTCTACTGACATGCATTAAACATACCGCGGTGTGACGGGGTATTACAGGATTGATGAAACTATAAGGAATTACAGATGGACTTTCACTGTGGTGATAGCTATAAAGTTGGACAGTTTATAGATGGATAAACATGTCTGAAGCTTTAAGATGAAGCACAGCTTATCTCGTAACGTGTAGCTCATAGTATTCTGTTATCTGATTTTAGAACAGAGCAATAAAACA
Organism: Tachysurus fulvidraco; assembly: GCF_022655615.1. Taxonomy (NCBI): domain Eukaryota; kingdom Metazoa; phylum Chordata; class Actinopteri; order Siluriformes; family Bagridae; genus Tachysurus; species Tachysurus fulvidraco. Next base: position 4,435,940 of record NC_062527.1, read on the forward strand.
CCTTTCTCTGACTGTTAGTTTCCCTTCTCAGGACTGCTGAACAGACAGAATATAGATGGAAATTAAGAAAATAAAACATCACGTTGTTTTTAGGGCTCCAATAATTTGATACGTCTCTCCAGTGCGGTTCACTACAAATCACACGTTTGTGTAGTTTATATCATTTTATTTAATTTTTATAATGAGTTTAGTTACAGCTAGGCTTATTTACAGTCCTGACTTCAGCATTGTAAAAACTACTGATCTCGTAAGCAGCATATGGAATTTTTCTGCACATGTGCATGAAGCGTTATGTATGTCTGGACACGCCCCTTTTTTTCCCTCCTATCAGTGCCACAGATGATGTTTGTCAATCAGAGAGAGCCGGGGGACACGATAGGACGATGGCATATTACATATTGCATATTATACAGTCTACAGCAACAATTTAACATTTTCTCTTTCTTTCTTTTTTGCTGTAATGAAGCAGTCACAGGAGAAGCATAAGGATATTTAGAGATACTTATCTTCCATATGCTATGAAAACACAGTCCAGTATTTAAAATGGTAATAAAGATCAAAACATGATTATCTGTGAAATAACAAAGCTGAGAAATGATCAAGGACTAGTCCAGAAAATTAAGGCTCTAAACAATAATAAAGGCTCAGAACCTACAATGGATTCGATAAGACTTTACCATTTGGTGCAGTGTGAAGATATTTTTAATATAATATACTTAGCTTAGCAGTGGGAACTATACCGCTATTTCCTGGATCGATTTTATACAGAGTAATAAAGTGACAGATAAATAATTTTACCAGATGCTGAATACTTGGATAGTGAAATTGATATCATGTTAATTCATTTTTAATATTCTATTAACTAACTATCTAAACTATATAGCAGACCAAAGACATAAACTCCTTTTAGTTGTTATATGTGTGATAGAAACTTTAATAATTCAAATGTCACGTTTCTGAATCTTATTGCTTATGTTTATTAGGTGATGAAATAAAAATTCATGACTTGTTCATTCAAATAATGACTTGAATTAAAAACGCATTCGAACACTAATTAATATGATAATGACAAAAATAATCACTTCCCTGATTTAGTTCTGGAAAAATACTACTGTGTCTGTGTGGGCGTGATAACACGCTGCATGTAAATAATAGAGTAATAATAATTAAATAGTCACAGTTCATTTTTTTTTCTTATGTCTGCACTATTCTGAAAAAACCTTGATCTGTCTGCTCTGCAGATTGGCAGTCTGATAATATGCCTCTTTTTGTCTGTTTCCGTCTGTAAAATAAGATGACGATAGGAACGTTTCTGCAAACTTGTCGACTAGTGAAATAGCTGTGTGCTGCTCTTTCTGTCTGTTGAAGTGCTTTTTGTTGCTCATAATTAAAAAATCAGCCTGTGAGAGATCAGACGACTGGTGAGACGAAGTCTTGTGACAGCACTTCTACATGTATCACATGGATGAAGAGGTGCAAAGCTCATTCGTCCAGTCGTGGAAGAAACATCTCGGGAAGGCTTGGTGCTATGGACAGCCATGTCCCTTGAATTCTGAGTTTGTAGGTTTGGCTAATGTCCAATCATGAAGGACGTAGCAGAGCAGTAGTAAATAGATGCTGCAAGTCAGCATCCATTAAAGCCTGATCATCCAGCTAATGAGATGGATATAATGCCAGACACATTTTGTAGTATGAGCGGTGGAACAGTGTGATAGATAGATAGATAGATAGATAGATAGATAGATAGATAGATAGATAGATAGATAGATAGATAGATAGATAGATAGATAGATAGATAGATGGATGGAGAGATGGATAGATAGATAGATAGATAGATAGATAGATAGATAGATAGATAGATAGATAGATAGATAGATGGAGGGATAGATAGATAGATAGATAGATAGATAGATAGATAGATAGATAGATAGATAGATAGATAGATAGATAGATAGAGGGATGGATAGATAGATGGATGGATGGATAGATAGATAGATAGATAGATAGATAGATAGATAGATAGATAGATAGATAGATAGATAGATAGATAGATAGACGGATGGACGGACGGACAGTCAGATAGAGAAGTACCAGAAATGCAAACAAGTGCAGATAAATATATAAATATATGTACAACAATAAACAAGGTTATAGCAGGTGTTATGTACATAAGAATAGTAGGAGTGTAGGAATATGTGCCAGTTTTATAGACAGTAAAATATGTCTAAAAAATCTAATTACATATGCTGTGCAAATGTGTGTAACCAAGAAATATACAGTTTATGTACAGATAATATACATATAGAGTTATATACATTTATAATTGGTGGAAAAGATGTCACGGAGTGGACAGTGTGGAGCAAAACTGCAAGGTGATTATTCAATTCAATTCAAGTTTATTTGTATAGCGCTATCTCCTGCAGGAGAAACCGTAAGGGGCGGGTGCAATGTGGATTGGGTGGCAGTCGAAGGCGGGAGCCTCGGCGACCCAATCTCTGGACACGGAATCTGACTCTAGGGACATGGAATGTCACCTCGCTGGGGGGGGGAAGGAGCCTGAGCTGGTGCGGGAGGTTGAGAGATACCGACTAGAGATAGTTGGGCTTGCCTCCACGCACAGCTTGGACTCTGGAACCCAACTCCTCGAGAGAGGCTGGACTCTCTACTACTCTGGAGTTGCCCACGGTGAGAGGCGGTGGGCTGGTGTGGGCTTGCTCATAGCCCCCCAGCTCAGCAGCCATGTCAATTCAATTCAATTCAAGTTTATTTATATAGCGCTTTTTACAATAGACATTGTCTCAAAGCAGCTTTACAGAACATAAACACAGAGCAGAAGGTAAACATAATTAATGATAAAGGAATTAACGAATAATAAAAGAAATAAGAATTAACAGAATAAAAATTCTAGATTATTATTAGATGTATATAGTTCACAGTGTGTATGTATTTATTCCCCTATGAGCAAGTCTGAGATGACTCAGGCAGCAGTGGCAAGGAAAAACTCCCTTGGTAAAGGAAGAAACCTTGAGAGGAACCGGACTCAAGGGGGAACCCATCCTCATATGGGTGACACTGGGGGTGTGATTGTAATATACAGTCAGTTAAATGTTGTATTGGTGTAGGGTTCAAGGACTTTTGATCTTCTGAGTACCACAGAGTCTAACTGGAGATGTCTCAGGATTCTTAGAGTCGGCCTCGGCTCAGTGGACGTCCAAAGGCTTCGTCCCACAGAGGACGTTGGGAGCTGGTACAGTGTCTGTATGCCTCGGGATAGGTACAAAGAGAGAAGCAGTGGAAAGGGATTAACATATCTGCTGTTCATAAAAATGTGCTGGCCTGACTAAAGAGATGAGTTTTTAATCTACATTTAAACTGGGAAAGTGTGTCTGAGCCCCGAACACTAACAGGAAGACTATTCCAAAGTTTGGGAGCTAAATAAGAAAACGCTCTACCACCTTTAGTAGACTTAGATATTCTGGGAACTACCAAAATCCTGAGTTTTGTGATCTCAGAGAGCGTGAAGGATTGTAACGTGTTAGAAGACTAGTTAGATACATGGGAGCTAAACCATTAAGAGCCTTGTATGTAAGTAGCAGCAGTTTGTAGTCAATTCTATACTTAACAGGTAGCCAGTGTAGAGATGATAAAATTGGGGTTATATGGTCATACTTTCTTGTCCTAGTGAGAACTCTGGCAGCTGCATTTTGGACTAACTGTAACCTATTTATTAAACATGCAGGACAACCACCTAGTAATGCATTACAATAGTCCAGTCTAGAGGTCATGAACGCATGAACTAGCTTCTCAGCATCAGATACAGACAAGATGTTTCTCAGCTTGGCAATGTTTCTAAGGTGGAAGAAGGCTGTTTTGGTAGTATGAGCGATATGATTTTTAAAAGACAAGGTACTGTCTAATATGACACCGAGGTCTTTCACTGTCGAGCTACTTGTAACAGTACATCCCTCTAAATGGGAGTTAAGTTGTGAGAGTTTATGTGCACTGGTGTTTGGACCTATGAGTAGTATTTCTGTCTTATCAGAGTTTAACAATAGAAAGTTGCAGCTCATCCAGTCTTTTATCTCTCTAAGGCACTGAGTTAATTTGGACACTGTGGCTATTTCATCTGGTTTTGATGAGATATATAACTGTGTGTCATCAGCATAACAATGGAAACTAATCCCATGTCTTCTAATAATGTTCCCTAATGGAAGCATGTATATAGAGAAAAGCAGAGGTCCAAGATCTATCCTTGAGGGACCCCATAATTAACTGGTAGTAAACTGGAGGATTCACCATTTAATTCTACAAAATGGTATCGGTCAGACAGGTAGGATCTAAACCAGCTTAAAGCCTGACCATGAATACCTGTGTAATATTGTAAGCGATCTAGAAGAATGTTGTGATCTATAGTGTCGAATGCAGCACTAAGGTCAAGTAGAACTAATAGTGACATACAGTCTTGGTCCGAAGCTAAGAACAAGTCGTTTGTAGCTTTAACAAGTGCAGTTTCTGTGCTATGATGGGGCCTGAAACCTGACTGAAACTCTTCAAGGATGTTGCTCTCCTGTAAGAAGGAGCTCAGTTGAACAGACACAACCTTTTCAAGTATTTTAGACATAAACGGAGGGTGTGAGATAGGTCTGTAATTTGATAGTTCATTAGGGTCCAAGTTAGGTTTTTTGATGAGTGGCGACCATGTGTTGGAGTTTACCCCGGTGAACGAGAGGGTCGTTTCCCTGCGCCTTCGGGTCAGGGAGAGGTCTCTCACTGTTATTTGTGCTTATGGGCCAAATGGCAGTGTGGAGTACTCGGCCTTCTTGGTGTCTCTGGGAGGGGTGCTAGAAAGAGCCCCGACCGGGGACTCCGTCGTTCTACTGGGGGACTTTATTGCTCACGTGGGCAGCGACAGTGACACCTGGAGGTGCGTGATTGGGAGGAACGGCCCCCCCAACCTGAACCCGAGTGGTGTTCTGTTATTGGACTTCTGTGCTAGTCACAGTTTGTCCATAACGAACACCATGTTCAAGCATAAGGGTGTCCATCAGTACACATGGCACCAGGACACCCTAGGTCGAAAGTCAATGATCGACTTTGTGGTTGTTTCATCTGACCTCCGGCCGTATGTCTTGGACACTCGGGTAAAGAGAGGGGCGGAGCTGTCAACTGATCACCACCTGGTGGTGAGTTGGGTTCGATGGCAGGGGAGGAAGTTGGACAGACTTGACAGACCCAAACGTACTGTGAGGGTCCGCTGGGAACGTTTGGCAGAGTCTCCTGTCAGAGAGATCTTCAACTCTCACCTCCGGCAGAGCTTCAACCAGATCCCGAGGGAGGCTGGAGACATTGAATCCGAGTGGACCATGTTCTCCACCTCGATTGTCGATGCAGCCACACGGAGCTGTGGCCGTAAGGTCTCCGGTGCCTGTCGTGGTGGCAATCCCAGAACCCGGTGGTGGACCCCGTAAATAAGGGATGCCGTCAAGCTGAAGAAGGAGTCCTATCGAGCCTGGTTGGCTCGGGGGACTCCGGAGGCAGCTGATAGGTACCGGAGGGCCAAGTGAGCTTCAGCCCGGGCGGTTGCAGAGGCAAAAACTAGGGCCTGGGAGGAGTTCGGTGAGGCCATGGAGAAGGAATATCGGTTGGCCTTGAAGAAATTCTGGCAAACCGTCCGGTGTCTCAGGAGGGGGAAGCAGTGCCCTGCGCACACTGTTTACAGTGGGAGTGGGAATCTACTGACTTCGACTGCTGACATTCTCGACGGTGGAAGGAGTACTTCGAGGATCTCCTCAACCCCACCACCATGTCTTCCAGTGAGGAAGCAGAGGCAGAGGGCTTGGTTGTGGACTCGTCGATCCCCCAAGCTGAGGTCACTGAGGTAGTTGAGAAGCTCCTTGGTGGCAAGGCACCAGGGGTGGATGAGATCCACCCTGAGTACCTTAAGTCTCTGGATGTTGTGGGGCTGTCTTGGCTGACACGACTCTGCAACATCGCGTGGCGGTTGGGGACAGTGCCTCTGGACTGGCAGACTGGGGTGGTGGTCCCTCTGTTTAAGAAGGGGGACCAGAGGGTGTGTTCCAACTACAGGGGGATCACACTCCTCAGCCTCCCCTGAAAAGTCTATTCCAGGGTACTGGAAAGTAGAATTCGGCCGATAGTCGAACCTCGGATTCAGGAGGAACAATGTGGATTTCGTCCTGGTCGTGGAACACTGGACCATCTCTATACCCTCACCAGGTTGCTGGAGGGTTCATGGGAGTTTGCCCAACCAGTCCACATGTGTTTTGTGGATCTGGAGAAGGCATGCGACTGTGTCCCTCGTGGTGACCTGTGGGGGGTGCTCTGGGAGTATGGGGTCCGTGGCCCTCTGCTAAGGGCTGTCCGGTCCCTATATGACCGGAGCAGGAGTTCGGTTCGCATTCCCGGCAGTAAGTCAGACTTGTTCCCAGTGCATGTTGGACTCCGACAGGGCTGCCCTTTGTCACCGGTCCTGTTCATTATTTATATGGACAGGATTTCTAGGCGCAGTTGGGGGCCGGAGGGAGTTCGGTTTGGGGACCACAGGATTTCGTCTCTGCTTTTTGCAGATGATGTTGTCCTGTTGGCTTCTTCAAATCAGGACCTTCAGCGTGCACTGGGACGGTTTGCAGCTGAGTGTGAAGCGGCGGGGATGAGAATCAGCACCTCCAAGTCCGAGGCCATGGTTCTCAGCCGGAAAAGGGTGGCTTGCCCCCTTCAGGTTGGTGGAGAGTTCCTGCCTCAAGTGGAGGAGTTTAAGTATCTTGGGGTCCTGTTCACGAGTGAGGGAAGGATGGAGCGGGAGATCGACAGGCGGATCGGTGTATCTTCTGCAGTGATGCGGTCAATATACCGATCTGTTGTGGTGAAGAGAGAGCTGAGCCGTAAGGCGAAGCTCTCTATTTACCAGTCAATCTACGTTCCTACCCTCACCTATGGTCATGAGCTTTGGGTCATGACTGAAAGGACAAGGTTAAATGTAGATTAAAAACTCATCTCTTTAGTCAGGCGTACATATAATACATCCCATAATATCATGCACCAGTACATCAGACCAGCACATTTTTATGAACAGCAGATGTGTTAATCCCTTTCCACTGCTTCTCTCTTTGTACCCATCCCGAGGCATCCAGACACTGTACCAGCTCCCAACGTCCTCTGTGGGACGAAGCCTTTGGACGTCCACTGAGCCGAGGACGACTCTAAGAATCCTGAGACATCTCCAGTTAGACTCTGTGGTACTCAGGAGATCAGAAGTCCTTGAACCTCACACCAATCCAACATTTAACTGACTGTATATTACAACCACACCCCAGTGTCACCCATATGAGGATGGGTTCCCCCTTGAGTCCGGTTCCTCTCAAGGTTTCTTCCTTTACCAATTTAAGGGAGTTTTTCCTTGCCACTGCTGCCTGAGTCATCTCAGACTTGCTCATAGGGGAATAAATACATACACACTGTGAACTATATACATCTAATAATAATCTAGAATTTTTATTCTGTTAATTCTTATTTCTTTTATTATTCGTTATTTCCTTTGTCATTAATTATGTTTACCTTCTGCTGTGTGTTTATGTTCTGTAAAGCTGCTTTGAGACAATGTCTATTGTAAAAAGCGCTATACAAATAAACTTGAATTGAAAAATTGAATTGAAGATCCCGGATACAGGCGGCCGAAATGAGTTTCCTCCGTAGGGTGGCTGGGCGCTCCCTTAGAGATAGGGTGAGGAGCTCAGTCACTCGGGAGGAGCTCAGAGTAGAGCCGCTGCGCCTTCACATCGAGAGGAATCAGCGGAGGTGGCTCGAGCATCTGTTCCGGATGCCTCCTGGACGCCTCCCTGGGGAGGTGTTCCGGGCATGTCCAACCGGGAGGAGGCCCCGGGGAAGACCTAGGACACACTGGAGGGACTATGTCTCTCGGGCTGGCCTGGGAAAACCTCGGTATTCCCCCGGAAGAGCTGGAGGAAGTGTCTGGGGAGAGGGGAGTCTGGGTGTCCCTGCTTAGACTGCTGCCCCCGCGACCCGGCCCCGGATAAGTGGTAGAAAATGGATGGATGGATGGATGGATGGATGTATAGCGCTTTTTACAATAGACATTGTTTCAAAGCAGCTTTACAGAACATAAACATAGAGCAGAAGGTAAACATAAGGAATAATAAAAGAAATAACGAATAATAAAAGAAAAAGAATTAACAGAATAAAAAATTCAAGATTATTATTAGATATATATAGTTCACAATCTGTATGTATTTATCCCCCTATGAGCAAGTCTGAGGTGACTCAGGCAGCAGTGGCAAGGAAAAACTCCCTTAAATTGGTAAAGGAAGAAACTTTGAGAGGAACCGGACTCAAGGGGGAACCCATCCTCATATGGGTGACACTGGGGGTGTGATTGTAATATACAGTCAGATAAATGCTGTATTGGTGTAAGGATCATGGACTTCAGATCTCCTTAGTATCACGGAGTCTAACTGGAGATGTGTCAGGCTTTGTCCCACAGAGGACGTTGGGAGCTGGTACAATGTCTGGATGCCTCGGGATGGGTACAAAGAGAGAAGCAGTGGAGAGGGATTAACATATCTGCTGTTCATAAAAAAGGTGCAGGTCTGATGTACTGGTGCATGATATTATAGGATGTATTATGTGTACGCCTGACTAAAGAGATGAGTTTTTAATCTACGTTTAAACTGGGAAAGTGTGTCTGAGCCCCGAACACTAACAGGAAGACTATTTCAGAGTTTGTGAGCTAGATAAGAAAACGCTCTACCACTTTTAGTAGACTTAGATATTCTGGGAACTACCAGAATCCTGAGTTTTGTGATCTCAGAGGGCGTGAAGGATTGTAACGTGTTAGAAGACTAGTTAGATACATGGGAGCTAAACCATTAAGAGCCTTGTACGTAAGTAGCAGCAGTTTGTAATCAATTCTGAACTTAACAGGTAGCCAGTGTAGATATGATAAAATTTGGGTTATATGGTCACACTTTCTTGTCCTAGTGACAACTCTGGCAGCTTCATTTTGGACTAACTGTAACCTATTTATTAAAGATGCAGGACAACCACCTAGTAATGCATTATAATAGTTCAGTCTAGAGGTCATGAATGCATGAACTAAATGTTTCTCAGCTTGGCAATATTTCTAAGGTGGAAGAAGGCTGTTTTGGTAGTATAAATTATACATAAATTATAAATTATCAGCGGTGAAGTGTTAGTGAGATATCAGGGTCCTAGAGGTGTTGTGTAGAGTTTAGTTTATGGTTGTGGGGGAAAAAATGGCCCTGAAACTGCTGGTTCTGGTGCAGATGGTCCTGTAGCTCTTTCTGAATGGAGGGAGGTTGAACCCTGTGACTAGGGTGGAAGGAGTCATTGATGATATTGTGTGCTCTGCACCAAGGTTCATAAAGGTGTTCTTACAGTATGTGCATTTAAGCAGGAACCTGTGACCTGCTAAAAGAATATCCATAATGGCTGCGGTGGCTGATGTGAGAACTTGCTAGCACTGGTAGACCCTTGTTCTTGAAATTAACCAGAACATTGAACACTACGTATATGAAATACAAGCTGATGTAGGTGCATGTAGATGCCCACAGCCACAATACGTCAGACCAGAGATTTGTGTCTGATGTTCATGAGGAACACATATTGTAGGAAAACCCTACATTCCCTCTGGTTCACTCCATACACACTAGACTTCAGCTCCAACTTAAAGAGCTGCGACATTAAAGCTTATAATCTTGACTGAAAACATCTCAATAGTGGATGAGTCAGGGCATGGATGGAAGATGAGTACAGGAATGTAGCTGCCAGCTTTGTGGAATGGTGTGAACTCAACAAATTGTATTGTTTGCACAGGCCACTTTAGCACAATCAGCATATTTTTTGTGTGATTCAGGTCTGGTCTCTGGCTAGCTCATTTAAAAACTGTGATTTCTTGGTGAAACCTTTCTTTTGCTCTTTTGGATGCATGTTTTGGGTGAAATTTCTATTGATCCTCAGCTTACTAGCAGATACCTGAAGATTTTGCACTAAATTCAACCAAAATTTTTAACTATTACGGAAACCTTCTGGTGATCCAGGAGTTCTGGGTTCAATCCCCAGGCCAGGTTCCATTCCTGGGCAAGGAGCTAACCCAGCCACTGAAGAGTTCTCATTGTCTGTCCCAAGCCCAGACAAAATAGGAGGGTTGCATCATGAAGACCATTCGGCATTAAACCTGTGCGACATCTAATATGCGGACCACGTGATATGCTGTGGTGAACAGGAAGCAGCTGAAAGAACAAAACATTTGTAGCTATTCATGGTTCCCTCCACCTTGATAAAAGCTCATTCTGAAGAAAAATCTGATGTTGTCACCACTGTGTTGCACTGAAGGTTTCTTGAGGTTGGTTGGATGGATGTTGTTACTATGTACTCAACGGAAGGGTATGAGTTTGAATCCCACGTCCACCAAGCTGCCACCACTGACTTAATGGTGATGTCCTTCTTTTTTTGCACTAAATATACATTTTGAAATTGGTCTCATCAGAGATACAGCATGTTATCTCATCAGAGATACCATAACACGTTTTGCCGCATGGTTTGGTGTGATTTTCTTGAGCTTGGATGCTTTTATTTTGTGAGAAAGAGCTTCCGTCCCGCCGTACTACCCCATAGCTGAGAAAATGAGATTTCTCTACTTCACATGTAGAGAATAATCAGTATGTGTTATATACGCCTGAAGCTCCTTTAATGTTGCTGTAGGGCTCTTGGCGGTCTCTGTGGTATGTTTTTCTCTTGTCCTTTTATAATTTGGAGGTACATCATGTTCCTTTTTATGTCTCTCCTGTGCATAATAATTCTGAACATGAGATTGAATCTGTTTGGTTCATTCTTATCACAGCCACAACCACATGCCAGGTTATTCTATTTTTTTTATTTCCCTGTGTTTCCCAAAATGTTTCAGGTTGTTCTTCACTTAATTTTACATCACAAAAAAACCTGCCATTTTAACAGGGGTGTGTAGACTTTTCTATCCACCGTCCATGTTAGGACTGAGGTCAGGTCTTTGTGAAGGCCATTCTGAAACTTTAGATTTGTCTTTGTTTTTGTCTTTTTCCTTTTGAAACGCTTGATTTCTTCCAAGAACATCCCTTTTTTTTTGTTGAAAGTTTGCTCGTGTTGAAGAAACTTAACATAATCTTCCTTTTCATTATTCTCTCGCCTTTTTGCAGTGCACCATTTCCACAAGAAGCAAAACAACCCCAAACCAAAGTGCTAATTTACTTTGCTGTGTGTATATTTTGGACACTCTTCACTTTTAAAAGACCCAATTAAATGTATAAAGGACGTGCATTTTGTGAGACAGAAGCATGCTTTCCCATCGTAGTGGATGGGAAGTGTTGCAGAAATGCCTGAAATCCCAAGCCTGTCACGACCTTATGATCCCGGCTGTAGTTAACATCCTATTACTCTGTTTCTTCGATTTAAACCAAAAGAGAAAAAAGAGAGTATTCCTCTAGGGATTGGCGGGTTTGGTGCATTATACGTCTTATTTTCATGTGGTTCTATTTTTAATCAAAGCTCTGACCAAACAGGATGACTTGGTCTGTTATTAATATGTACAGTTTGTTTTTGTTTGGAAAACAGGCTCACAAAACTGCTAAGCGAGCTTTACGGGCAAAATAATTCTTTATGTACAGCCTGAGTCTGTATAATCAACAGACATTAATAAATAAAGAATAATAATTGTTCTCAAGAAATATATATATCACTGCTCTTTTCAGCTCTCTCTCTCTCTCTCTCTCTCTCTCTCTCTCTCTCTCTCTCTCTCTCTCTCTCTCTCTCTCTCTCTCTGTACTTGCATGCTTTAGTTCATGGGCCCTGGTTTTTGTGGGAGAGTGATTCTGAGAGCAACTATCTATCTGATAATAAAGCGTGAGAAAAACACTCTCAGCTCTCTCTCTCTCTCTCTCTCTCTCTCTCTCTCTCTCTCTCTCTCTCTCTCTCTCTCTCTCTCTCTCTCTCTCTCTGTGTGTGTGTGTGTGTAAATGATTGCACTTGACCCCTCTGAACAGAAAATGGTAGTAATTATGTCATGGCAGCACAGTTGAGTTTCTCTGTCTCGTATTTTCATTCCACACTTTAAAGTCTGTGGTGTTTAGTGACTTGATTAGTGATTTCACTTGACTGACACTGATATAGTGCAAGAACACTCAGCTCTCTGGTGTTAGCACAAAGATTTTAGCAGTGTTTACAGAACAAGCAAGGAAGCTTATTTTGGAGGAATTGCAATCGTTAACAGAGCCATATATAGTCTTGACTTTGTGTGTGTGTGTGTGTGTGTGTGCGTGTGTGTGTGTGTGTGTGTGTGTGTGTGTGTGTGTGCGTGTGTGTTCACTGGGGACTCTTTCACCCTGGTAAATACAGCCTCATCACTGCACAGACACTCTCAGCAATTATAAGCAGTCATCACTCAACTTGTTCAATTTCTTCCGGTAACACAATCCACTCAGGGACTTACAATACTCCCGTAAG
>NC_062527.1:4455970-4478470 GCF_022655615.1 Tachysurus fulvidraco
CAAAAAGCAACAGATTCTGTACAGTAAACACATCCGCACACCAGTCCAGTTATAGAAATCGGCAGATTTGAATAAAGATCCTTGTTACCCAGAGTGAGATTTAATGATTGCGACTGATGTATAATATGAAGCACTTCTTTGTTTTAGTCCCATCAACCCGAACTGGTCTCTTTATCAGTTCAATTTATTGTTCCTCAGCTGGACTCTTTCAAAGCTTATCATCATTATTGAATTAAAACAAAACCGGAATACAAGCATCATATTTATTATAAACATAGACCAGTGTGTTGACTGGTCACTAGACTGGTCTCTCTTTCTCTCTCTCTCTCTCTCTCTCTCTCTCTCACTTGTGGAATGTTTTGCAAGCTCCAGCCAATTTACTTTTTATGTGTTAGTAATGGGTTTATACTTTATGCTGGTGTTACACTTGTATATGTCTGCTCTAGTGTGTTTGTGTGTGTTCCGCTTAAAACCCTCGGGTACTAACCATCCTTTTATGTGCACCATTGTGGCTTTACTAAATACCACATAAACCTGCAAAACTGTTCCTTATTTTAGAGTGGAAGGATAACAAACAAAATAAAGTGCAGAATTTTTTAACCACTACTTTTTAATTTTATTTTAGCCTTTATAACGTGGTTTTGAGGTACACGCTTGAAACTATGATTGCTTTCTATTATGCTATAGTTAACAATTTAAAGGTTACTATATTTGAAAGACATTATAAACAACACATGTAGCTCTTTGTGTGTGTGTGTGTGTGTGTGTGTGTGTGTGTGTGTGTGTGTGTGTGTGTGTGTGTGTGTGTGTGTGGCAGTACAGTATATAAGGTAAGACTGATATGTGTGACATGATGTAGTCCATACTGAATGTGTGTATCTGTTTATCTGTGCAGTATATGGAGAGGACTGAATGTCAACTGTGCAGACAGCTCAGGATACACACCTCTGCACCATGCTGCACTCAATGGACACAGGTAACACACACACACACACACACACACACACACACACACACACACACACACACACACACACACACACACACACACACACACACACACACACACACACACACACACACACATACAGAAATGTGCAAACTTGTTCACATAAGCTTGAGAAAACTCCCACCTTACACTGTAGGGCACTATGGTACGTGCACCATGTTTTTCTTCCGGAATGTCTCTGTATTTTCTTCATTGGAACTAAGATACATTTATGGCATTTGGCAGGCATTTTATCCAGAGTGACTTGCATTTATCTAATTTTTATACAACTGAGCAATTGAGGGTTAAGGGCCTCGCTAAAGGGCCCAGCAGTGGACGCTTGTTGGACCTCGGAAACAAACTCACAATCTTCTGTTCAGTAGACCAACACCTTACCCACTAAGCTACCACATCAAACTTAGACAAATACTAACTAATAGACTTAAACCCTGCTCTAGCATGAAAATGCCCCTGAGCACAAAGCCCCTGAAGACATGAAGACATTCTGACCCAACCCCACTGAACACCTTTGGGATGAACTGGAACACAGACTGTACCCCAGACCTCCTCACATTACTAACATGTGTCTGATCTCACTAAGGCTCTTGTACTTGAATGATCACTAAAATCCCCACAGACACACTAACACATCTATTGGAAAACCTTCTTAGAAAAGTGGAGATTATTATAACAGCAAACACGGGGGGAATGAATCAGGAATGAGATATTCAACAAGCACGTACTGTATGTGGTGGTCAGATGTCTACACATTTCTGGCCAAATAATGTACACCCAGGATCCTTTTGTTAAGTCCCATGCACTCTGTAATGTGCTTGACAACACCGTTAGACATTTCTTTTCAGACCAGGCTCCTATCTACTTGAATGGGAAGAGGCTGACAAAAATCAGAAAAATGTGGCATAATACATGGAAAAGCATCTGGTTTCTCTAGCTTCTGTGCACATGTATTTCAACGTTCCAAGCAAAGCACCCAATAGCCTCGGCAATTTTGTGTGGAAAACAGTATTCAACACATATTTCTGACGTGTTGACACTATCCACTCACCATGCCCCTTTCCAACTCTACAGAATACACACACTGTTTACATTATCAGTTATAATTTTATGCAGTTTTCTAGTCAGCTAATGATGTGGCAGCAGCATAATACATACACTCGTACAGATATACTGTAGGTGAAGAGCTTCAGTTAATCTTCACTTCAAATGATGAATGATGAAAAATCTGTGCCTCTAACCATGGCATGGTTGTTGGTGCCAGATGGAGTGGTTTGAGTATTTCAAAAACTGATCTCCTGGGATTTTCACACACAACAGTCTCTAAAGTTTACACAGCATGGTGCGAACTGTTCTGTGGGTCGAAATGTGGGTGGAAATGCCTTGTTGATAAGAGAGATCTAAGGATATGGGCAGATTAGTTTGAGCTCTCAGGATGTCTATAGTAACTCTAAAAGCACTCTTTAGAACCACATTGAGCAGAAAAGAATCTCAGACTTTTACATTTATAGCTTATGGCAGACTCTTATTCAGAGCGACGTAAAAATAGCTTTGAGGTCTCGATCAATGAACACATCACCACTGGTTCATTAGGTTACAGATTTAGGATACCATCATCCTAAAACTCTATTGAGAACTTTTGTAAATACATAAAACAAAGATTGTTTTAGGAAGATTTAGGTCTTCACCAATTGTTTGAAGATAGCCAGTGACTCAGCTGTTTTTAGCTGTGCCAGAACAGAAAATAGTCTTGCTTGTATACCTCCCTCATAATCTGAGAGATGGTGGGAGTCATGGTTCAGTCAAACAGTGCTACTACATCTGTGCCAGGAGTGACAAGAGCTTTAAGGTAAGAGGGAGCTGGTCCATTTTTGCTCCGTAGGCAATGGATTTATCTTACAAACGAAACAGTTTCTTGGATTATAGACACTTTGTCCACTATGGAATAAAATCACTGTCAATAATAATCGTATGTAATTCAAAGCATTTGTGTGTAAATTTTCATTTTGCGGAGTTGGATCCCAAAATCTACGGCCACGACAGTTTACGGATACGAGATTTTGCGTGTTTGTTCAAATACAACTCCAAAATGTACGACTATGACAGTTTACAGACACAACGCTTGTTTTCACAACACCTCTTTTTCACACACGAAAACGGTCTGCGAAACAACTGTCAAAAATACGTCATCACGTTCACAGGCATTACTATCCGAGGGAAGATGAATCGATTCCACGAAGTGCGCATGCGCCCCGCCCTCTTTTAACCCACTGGCGCCGAAATGGTGGAACAGCAGCCAAGCGCTCACTCATCGTCAGTGTTGTATAAAGTACTAAGAAAGCAATACTTGAGTAAAAGTACAAGTATCATACTAGAAAAAGACTTTTGGTAGAAGTGAAAGTCACCTTTTAGAATACTACCCAAGTAAAAGTCTTAAAGTATCTGATATTTACTGTACTTAAGTATCAAAAGTCATTTTCTGATATTTAATGTACTTAAGTATTTGAAGTAAAGTAAAATTTCAGTGATTTTCGGTAGGCATAAGTGCAGGGGCAGTTATAGGGTTTCATCTTTAGGGGTTTTATCCCTCATGTAAGAATTTAAAACAAGAATAGTTTTATATTATATATTATATGACTACATAGTAAGCCAAAAGTTATGGTATTATTAAATGGCAAAAGTGGACACCAAAACTTTATGCATGATGTAATGATGCCAGTCTTGAATCAGATCAGTTCATGTATGTGTGTATTCTCTACAAACAGTGTGTCCGATGCAGTCATTAATAAACTAATATTCACAAAGACCAAATCAATAAATATTATTTTTATTTAGTATTGTATGGATTGTTTGCATTAATATTTTGTTTGTGCTACAACTTTGGTAATAAGAATAGTGAAATTTCACTGCTTTTGGTTGCTGTATTTGCAGCTTTCCGATTAACGTTATAGATAAACGCCTCCAGCGCTGAGTGCGCGTGCACGATGCGCGTACCTGTGCTTCTCCGTACAGCGTGCGGAGGGTAATGCAATCTAGGAGCAGTGATTCACCAAACCTCCCTTATTAGTCACACACATTTCTTCTGATTTTATTTTGTAGTAATGAAGATGCTTAGTGGAAATATAACAGAGTAAAAGTATACATTTTATCTAGGAAATGTAGTGGAGTAAAAGTGAAAGTTGACATAAATTTAATTAGCGAAGTAAAGTACAGATACGTGAAATTTCTACTTAAGTACAGTAACAAAGTATTTTTACTCCGTTACATTACAACACTGCTCATCGTCTCAGGTACGTTGGTTTTTCCTTCCAAATTCGGACATGTTTAAGGGTTAGTTATCACTAATAACAGAGAGGAGTAATGTTACAGATATAGGTTAATTATAGTAAGTAAGATTAGCTCTCAGAGTAAGGTTACATTAGGTGCTTAAAGAATACAGCTGATTAGGAGGTCATCACTGCAGTCTGTAGCGTGATGAGATAGGCCTACATAAAAGAATTAGCAATTTTAAGTGTTAACTTACTAACAGCTGTGTACATGCACTGGAATACACAGGTCATGCAATATGTGTTCACTGCTTAAGTGTTAAAGTCATATTTTATTGTTTATCAGGTTCCATTAGGTGACATCTTGCACTCAGCCCAGAATCTGGTGTCGATGTTGACCAACACCTTAAGTGGGCGGGGCGCATGCGCACTTCGTGGAATCAATTCATCTTCCCTCGGATAGTAATGCCTGTGAACGTGATGATGTATTTTTGACAGTTGTTTTGCAGACCGTTTTCGTGTGTGAAAAAGAGGTGTTGTGAAAACAAGCGTTGTGTGTGTAAACTGTCATAGTCGTACATTTTGGAGTTGTATTTGAACAAACACGCAAAATCTCGTATCTGTAAACTGTCGTGGCCGTAGATTTTGGGATCCAACTCCGCAAAATTAAAATTTACACACAAATGCTTTGAATTACGTACGATTATTATTGACAGTGTTTTTATTCCATAGTCCACACTTACCCTTTTTGTGTGTGTGTTTGTTAACACATTTTGGTGGTCGTAGAAGATTTTAATGAACTCATGCAATCTGGCAACTCGGATAACCTTCTACTTTACTGAAAATGTTCATATTTCCAGGTAATCCTGCACAAGGATGTGATATGCATCTAAAAAGTGCTGTTCTTCACCTCTGTTCTTATGAGTGTCATTTTCACACGAATAAACAAATGCATGAACATATTATCTACTATTTACAAACCTATGTGCACAAAGCTGATGTATGGAATTACACAAGCAAAGCAGGGTTTGGAAGGAATAGTTGTATGCAAACCTACTGTATGACTATGAGCCTCATCCCTAGATCCAAAACCAAAACTACAGTGTGCCAGGAAAACTAGATTAGATTCAAAAGTACTAGATTAAAAATATATACTGTATATAAAGATGTGTGTATCTGTGTATCTACTTTTGTTCAACTCTTCTGACAGATAACACAAATAATATAACAGTATATGACTTAAGACTAAAGAAGAAGCTAGTCAGCATCACTTTGTATAAAGATTGCATCAAACTTATCTTCTTATTCTTCTTCTACTTTTGGCTTTTCTCGTTAGGGGTCCTTAAACCTTACTCTATCCTCGGCATCCTCTACTCTCGCACCAATTACCTTCATATCCTCTTGTCCTCTTACCTGGCAGCTCCATCTCCAACATCCTTCTACCAATATAACCATCTGCCTCCTCCAAACCATCCAAACCATCTCAGTCTAGTCTCTCTGACCTACCTCTCTGTTCCCAAAACAGCCAACCTGATCTGTCCCTCTGATGTACTCGTCCAATCCTGTCCATCCTCGTCACTCCTAAAGAGAACCTCAACATCCTCATCTCTGCTACCTCCATCTCTGCCTCATGTCTAAACCTTTCCTTTAAACTGCATCAAGCTGATCATAAAATTATAATAATGGAAAGTAATATATATATATATATATGTCTTCTTTGTTATTCACAGGATGTTTCCTTCCACTGTGTCGAGTTTCTCTCAGCACCTTCAAATTGTATTAGTATTATACTTTCATGAGTAGGATCAAATAACTTCTAGGATCAAATAACTGCATTCAAATCACTATTACATGCCGCACTCACATCAGGGCGAAGACATTTGTATCCCTTTTCATGTATAAAATCTGTATAATGTAGCACCTGACAAACATCTCCAGAGTGAACAATAATGAGGTGTTGTGTTTCTGTGTAGTAAACTAGAAAGCTTAAACACTTTTTTTAGATGTACAGCGACATGATTGTTGTTATCTTTCTACAGGATGTATGCACATCATCATCATCATCATCATCATCATCTTCATTATTATTATTATTATTATTATTATTATTATTAATAAATTATTTTGCATTTGCAGTCAGCTATCGGGTAGATAACCTATAAAATGTAAGGAAAATAATTCACCCAGAAACATATACTGTACAGCACACTTAATATTTGCTTACAAGGTCTTTTCACCTCAGTCTGCCACTTTTAGTAGTCACCAATAAGCACAGTTCAAAGCAGAATTGAAACAGAGTTCAACTAATTTTGTAGGTTTTCTTGCATGTTCACAGATGCATGTTAGGTCTGTGGTCTGGACTTTGTGAAGGCCATTCAGAGAGTGTGATTATAGCGTGATTTTTTCTTGATTTTATAAATATCCAGTTAGTTTTTTTGGGTCATTTGTCCTGCTGGAACACTGAAATCTATTCAGAGCTCATCCGATTTTCCCAATGTAATACATGGGACTCAATCCCAATGTATGTGAGCACAGCAAGTGGCACCAGTTATAATTAACCACAATCACTCACACAACAGCCAGAATTCACAAACAAAAGTGAAAGCTTAATCAAGGAGCTTCTAGTAAGACCACAGATTGCAAGAATTGGATGAATGTTCATGGCAAAGATTGCAGGAACAGCAGGTATTAAACTGTAAAAGCTGGTTCCAGTCTCCAGTACAGAAACCTATCTGAGTTCATACACAGTAGTTGACTCTAAAAACACAATTGCAGATTTATAAGCTTTTATCAGCATTTAAAAGGATTTTAAATATCTTCTTGAATTCTTCATAATATCATGAGAAAAAATTATCGGATATATTATTCAGAATTAATTATTAATGTGGCTAATTAGCATAGTCTCATACTGAAATGTAAAGGAACTCTAAACTAAATTTCTAAAGATATGACCGATTCTTAACCCTTTCTTTGCCAACATCACAGCACTGAGTCGTCTCCTATAATGCTGACTGAGATTGCAGAATAAAGAGTAATGAATCGCAGTAGATCCTCCTGAGTCCTTGGTGCTTTCTTGTGGACTTTCCTCTTTAGCCCACCCAACAAGATTTTAGTGGGGAGTAGTGCTGATCCAGATATGATATGTGATACTTTATTTCCTCTCTCTCTCTCTCTCTCTCTCTCTCTCTCTCTCTCTCTCTCTCTCTCTCTCTCTCTCTCTCTCTCTCTCTCTCAGGGAAGTGGTGCTGAAGCTGTTGCAGTGTGAAGCATCCACTAATGTGCCTGACAATAAAGGATGCTTCCCATTGCACCTGGCTGCCTGGAGGGGAGATGTAGACATTGTCCGTATCCTCATACACCATGGTCCATCCCACTGCAGAGTTAATGAACAGGTACACAGAGATCTCTCTTTCTTTCTCTCGGAAACTCAAAATGAGTCAAAATAAGTGGGATTATGTGTGTGTGAGATAGAGAAAGCCACCTGGAGAACGCTTATGATGATATATATAATCCATCTCAGAGTGAGTGACTGACACTGCTTGTGTATGTACGTGTGTAATCAACAGAGACTGTACTGTTTTATGTATGCTTCATAAAATATGACCCAAAGCAACCTAGGCATAAATTCACACACACATACACACACACACACACACACACACACACACACACACACACACACACACACACACACACACACACACACACACACACACACGTGCACAAGCGCACACCCACACAAATAACAGGATACTGTGCCATGTCACCTTTAACTCACTGCAGCTGCTCATTATAATGCATTGATGCCATTTGTCTCTGACTAATGATAATGAGTGATATTGCACGTGTTGTGGCTGGGTTTCTATTGTATTTGAGCTCTTGGTAGGAGAAAGATCATCATCGGTTAATTAGAGTAAGTGAATTTTGTTTTGAGAGATATTAACTGTTAATTGTTTAATAATTAATGGCACAAGCGTATTTTGAGAGCTGCCAGAATCCTCTACTGAAAACTATCCCACCTCTCAGCCAGACTAATCTAACTACACAATATGGGATTGCAGCCCATATTACTGTCATGGACAATTCTGTGCCAGAACACCATTTGCTTTTGTTTGTTTTATTTTCTTACATATGTTTGTTCTGCCTATTCCTTATTCTGTTTCCAGCCTCTGCACATCTGTTCCTTGTGCTTTGAATTGCTTCCCCTGTTTATACCTGCTGTCTTGTGTGCTTTTTGTTAAGACCTTCTCTCTTGTTTCTAGATTTTATGTTTTCCCTGTATCCTGTTTTGTATTTTTGTTGCTTAGCTTGTGTTCTCTTAGTGTTCTATCTTATTTTGTTAATTTTTTTATAAAACCACATCTGCATTTTACCCATGCGTTTGGGTCTGGAGGCAACCGCACATCAAAATTACTGTTGGTCAGTTTTTGACCCCACATTTTAACAATAAAGTGATGTATGAATTATGTTTGACAGTGAACTAAATCCATTCCACTCCCTCGATTTTCCCCAGACACTTGATACGACAGCTATTTTTTTAGACAGAAGTATTATATTAAAATATATAAAAAAAAATAAATGTCTCAGTTAAGGTGGAACATTGGTGCAAGGCTATATGGCTCACTTTTTCACAGTACTGCCAGAGTGTGTTTTGTGATTTCTTAGTAATTTATTATGTACTCATGAGTCAGTACTGAGTTACTGGCTCTTTCAGTCTCATTCTAAGTGAGATTGGTTGAATGGGATTTAAATTGCTAGTCTATTTTGTATTTTAAAATAAAGTTCAAGTTTGTGCTTGTAGTCAGGTAAGACTTGTGTGCAATTGTGTGATGAAGGCTGGAATATTATACTAAATTTGAGCACTTTTTTTTTTAAAATTTGACAAAGTGTCTTTGGGCACTTTTAATTGGTCTGTGATATTTTTGCAAGTATTTGGACTTATCCATAAACCTGTACTGTTAGACCCTTACCAAACACAGTACGAACCCTCCTCCCATTTCTTAGTCCAAACAAATAATTTGTGATTTTTTATTTCACACTGATAATTTGTACAGAACTGTGTTCAAGATCATTTATGTTGTAGCTCTTTTTGAGATTGGTTTACTTGTTATGATCTTTGTATAAGGTGATAATTGAATCAATTTCTTTTTAATATTTTTAAGTTTGGCTGTGTATGTTGTCTGCAGTTTTTTGTTTGTTTTGTGGGTAATTTGGATCTGGTGCTGCACCAGGAGACCATGTAACTATTTGTTTAGGTAGGACAGTTTGTGTCAGTCAGTTTGATTAACAAAGATTATGACACAATTCATGTCACTGAGCTGTTTCAGGTCAATACAGGTTTTCACACTGACGTTTCTGGCATCAGAAGTCCTTGGGATGGCAGTACATACTGTAGTCAGCCACGAAACAGAATTTCATTAGCCATTTTTTTTAAATAAAACTTTGTGATAACATTTCAGTTTATTTCTTTTTTTTTGCCAGTCAGGCATTTATTAAAAACATCTCTGATATTACTGTATATGGGCAAAGCCATTAGGGTGAAAGAGCAACATCATTAAGAAATACTCTGATTAAGCCCAAATCTATTCTAGTTTCTGACTAGAACTTATTTGTATATACCTGAGACATTGAACACTACCACAAGTTGGCGAGGTTGTTACTTATAGATAGTATTACTAGTTTACGTTAGCTTGAACACTGCATAAGCTTTTGATGATCTGTAAGAAAAAGCCATTTCCAAACTTGATTCCTCCTTCCTGGTTTTCGTTACCCTGTACAACAGAGAATTTATAGTAACTACCAACTATGTGTCCTTGCTTACAAGCTGTTCAACTATTTGGATGCATGCTGCCTCTGCCTCAGGCTTAAATTTGTACTGCTTCTGTGGTAGGGCTGGAGCTCTCTCAATGCAAAAATCCTTGTCATGTTTCTCAATTTCTCACAATTTTTTATATTTCACCTAGATGTGCTTGTGCATACCTACCAACTGTTGTATAGGATCTGTTTCAAGAAATGGGCATAATGCATAAAATCTCTAGGTTTTCCTGCCCATCAGTGGTTTTCTACATCAGTATATCATTTTGATAATTGAAGCAATGGCTAATAAAACTATATTATTGTATAATGTCCATTCTTAACAAGATCCTCAGTATTACACATGACAGTTCTTCAATCGCTATGGCCCCTAAATCTAATCGGCAGGGTTACAGTTTATGTGGTAGTCATCAGATTCCAGCAACCCATATTCTCTGATCAGTTAATAAAATAATAAAAGCTCCCATATCTATGAGCACATCACATACTGTACCATCCTCCCAGGGAGGCCACACACCCGTATGACTTGTCACTGGTTTGGGTTACAGTTGTGTGATGTCAGTGCTGAGGTCATTATAGTCTACTGCCTCTAGCTCCCTGCTGATCTATTTCTTTTTTTTTTAATGTTTGGTACACATGCATGATATACTCTTACAATTAGGGGGAAATTTTGTGCCCCATTAGAACCAAATGACATTTTTAAAGCTGGCTGTTTATTGTAATAGGTGAAGACTCTCATCTGTTACAGTCAGCATTCTATAAATAGTTGGCTATCTAACAGATATTCAGCTAAGTACAGAATGTGCATTGTAACAGACTATATTTACTTCAAATAGATAGGCAAATAATTATAGAAATAAACATGACCTTGTGTGATTTTGCTCTGACACAAATGTCCACAGCAGCACATGTGGACCTAGAAGGTTTGGCTATACCAGAAAACTCTGAAGGCTAGCCGAAGTCACCCAATGCTCCTCATATGACTTGCCCTGTTTTATTTTGGTTATTTTGCTCCATATAGAGAAAAACTCTCCCCTACACTTTTAGGAGGGCTTGTTTGAGTCTTGTAAACACATCATTTCTCCTAATAAAGCAATCAGGTTTCTTAATAATATCATCTCAGGGAGATTTTCCCTGCAATAGTTGCCTCAGGCTTGGCCATTAGGGATAAAGTTACATTTAAAATGAATATACTGAGTTTATATATTCCTGTAAAAATGTCATGCGACCGTGTCCATTGTTAATAGCTTAAGTTTAGTTACTATTAATTGTTGAATAAGTGTTTTGTTGCTAACTCACACAAGAGAGAACTATTTCTCATAATAAATGAATCATAATTGTCCCTTAAACTTCTGGAGTTTTTAATGCTAACTCGTGAGAATGCTGGCTTATAAAACTAAATGACTTTAAGGGAAGGGAGCCAGTATTATCAGCCTGGGTTATGCATTCTTGAATATAGAAGCCTTTTATTTGTCAAATATACTCAGAGCACAAAGAACTTATTTTATT
The DNA here is from genome assembly GCF_022655615.1 of Tachysurus fulvidraco. Classification (NCBI taxonomy): domain Eukaryota; kingdom Metazoa; phylum Chordata; class Actinopteri; order Siluriformes; family Bagridae; genus Tachysurus; species Tachysurus fulvidraco. The sequence continues at coordinate 4,467,563 of NC_062527.1, forward strand.
GCATATACCAGCTCATTAGGAAGGAGCGAGGCCCCAACAGTGGCATTGTGCCACTGCTGGGACTCAAACCCCTAACCATCTGTACAATAACAGAGCCTTAACGATCTTGAGATGGTTCTCCATGATACTGGTATCAGTGTGTTCCTTTGTGTAAATTCAATTCGATTTTCATCCATCCATCCATCCATCCATCCATCCATCCATCCATCCATCCATCCATCCATCCATCCATCCATCTTCTACCGCTTATCCGGGGCCGGGTCGCGGGGGCAGCAGTCTAAGCAGGGACGCCCAGACTTCCCTCTCCCCAGACACTTCCTCCAGCTCTTCCGGGGGAATACCGAGGCGTTCCCAGGCTAGCCGAGAGACATAGTCCCTCCAGCGTGTCCTAGGTCTTCCCCGGGGCCTCCTCCCAGTTGGACATGCCCGGAACACCTCAAATTAATTTATTTGTATAGCAATTTTAACAATTCACATTGTCTCAAACAGCTTTACATAAGTAGAAGCATAATAAAAATGTTAAAGATTACTATTTATCTCTAACATCTATCTCTAATGATCAAGCCTGAGGCAACAGTGACAAGGGAAAAACTCTCTGAGATGACACGAGGAATGAACCTTGAGAGGAACCAGACTCAGAAAGAGAACCTATCCTGATTTGGGTGATAATGGACATTAAATAATGTAAAAATAAATAATGTCCTTTCTACAACAGCTTTGTAGATGAGTGAAAATCCTAAGATTTTTCTATAAGCATTGATTATCACACCAGAAAATGGTGTTAGAGAAAAAGAAAAATATAAGGCATGATTGTAATCAGGTGATGGACACTGTATATTATGTGTAAAATGCAGACAGGGACTCCGACAAGACTAACTAAGACAGCATAACTAAAAGGCTAGAGCCAGAAGGTGACAACGACATGAGAGCTTCCTGGGACGTATAAAGCGTAACACCACTCCAGCAAACCTGGGCAATTTATGAGGGTGGTAAGGTAACAACATCCAAACATCCCAATTCAGCAAACACTCTTTGTCCATAAACCATACAGATCTGCTCCTTTACCTAAGAAAAGCTGTTTATGAAAAGCTAGACTAAACAAATGTTTTCAGCCTGGACTTAAACAAAGAGACTGTGTCTGAGTCCTGAAAACTAATTGGATGGTTGCTCCATAACTGTATGGCTCTGTAAGAAAAAGCTCTTTAACTTTCTCTAAAAGTTACTTAGATTTGTAAAGTATTTTTTTTATCCCATTAGTTACACCAGCTGTAAAACCATCTTCAAAATGTAGGAAAATGACACAAATAGGAACAAGGAACTGCTCATTTTTTACTTAAATTATCTGTGTTTAAAAAAAAAAAAAACGGTGTATATAAAAAAAAGGTGTATATAGCACTGGACCTGTTTTAGTTTGCCTACCAACCACAGCTGGGAGTAGATGATGTGGTGTTTGTCGCTGAGATTAAGGAGACAAATCACACAGCACTTAGTTGAATAATGCGTAACCTTTTTATTAAACATGTGTGGGACTCGTCACAAAACAACAGCAAGAGGAGGAAGTTTGTTCACATCACATGCTGTATGCACCTTAGCTGATCAAGTCAACTCAATCTATTCCATTTCACATTTTTTTACAGGTGTACATAATAACATTAACCCTAAATATTGTTATTCAAGCAACAACATAAAAAAGGGCAAAGGGCTCTTTGTTCCTATACCATATTCTTTTTTTTCTTTTTTTTTGAAAATAATAAGGGTTTGGGTAAACTACCATGATCCCTTGAGATGGGAAAGGGATTATTCTGCCCTTAAAGTCCATCATCTCAACTAACTAGCATACCTGGGGTTCTATTTTACAGTCCTTCCAGACCTTTTGATGACTCAAGTGTTTAGGAGAATGGGAGCTTCAGCTGGAACATAATTTTTGGTGATGTTAGTGTCCTGCTCAGCTGACCTGCACTGTCCCTGTCGATCCTTCAGTTGGGAGGGGTCCGTGTTGGTGAGGATGGCTCTCGGTTCACCAGTTGGATGTGGCACTGATTCCTCCTTGGTGTGTCGCCTCGCTCAGTCTCCAAGTAGTAGTTTCTACTTGTGATTGTAGTATTTTTCATGGCACTGCTTTGCTTTTGTATATTTTGCTTTAACTGTTGTGTGGTTAGGCCATTTCAGGACAGGAAGCATTATGTGAATTTATCGGCCCATCAGCAGCCTAGCTGGGCTCTCCCTTGTTGGACCTGTTGGATTTGAACTGTAACTTAGAAGTGCCTGGTGGGGGTCATCCTGCTTCAGGTTAGCAGATTGTCTTTATGGCTCGTCCGGTCATGCCTTTAGATTGTAGGAAATGGGTACTTGAAGTAATGTGTTGGAAATCATACTCTTATCACAAAGCATCTGAACTGTTCAGCTGTGAATTGGGGTCCACTATCGGTCATTAACTCCTCTAGTAGTCCAAAATGCGTGAAGATTTACATTTACAGCATTTAGCAGACATTATCCAGAGCGACTTACATTTTTTATCTCATTTTTATACAACTGAGCAATTGAGGGTTAAGGGCCTTGCTCAGGGGCCCAGCAGTGGGAACCTGGTGGACGTAGGAATCGAACTCACAACCTTCCGATTGGTAGCTCAACACCTTACCCACTAGGCTACCATGTCCCTTTTGCGTTTCTGAGTTTGTCTTTGGCAGTACCAGGATTTCAAGCCATCTTGAAAACAATGTTTGTGCTTATGCAGGTCAGCGGCAAGCTTCTGCCAAGGTAACTCAGGTAATGGAGTAGTGAGCAGCGGTTCTCTGTTTTGGTTTGGCCTGTGGATATAATCCACTTTAAACTGGAGAATACTGTTCTCTTGGCTAGCATGGAGAGTATACAGTATCATCCAAGGTAGGTAAGATGAACGTCTCATGCTTAACATTCTCATTAAGTCTTTTTTTTTAAGCCACACAGATTCTTATCTTTCCTTTTTTCTTTATTACCGGAAACATAGGCACACTTGGGTCTGTTAATCTCGATTATGCCTATTGTTTTCAACCTTTTCAGCTCCCCTTCTACTTTAGGGAGTGGGGAAATGGGGACCCACCGAGGTGCAGCTATGCTTTATGGTTTTGCATATCTTTCAGGATGAGCTTCACTGGATCTCCTTTTAACATACCCACACCACTAGGCTTGTTGACATTCTCAACGCACTTAATTACGGCTAGTTTTTTCTACAAAACGAAAGCAGTAATTTTGTAGCTGGCAATTGATATAGGCTTTAATATTTGCTAAAAGCGGTCCCCTTGTGGCCACAACACTGCCTGTACTTTGAAGTGTTTTTCACTGGGCGGAGTTTAGGCTTATTCTGTAATGTTTCAGTGGTAGCTTCAGATATCACTGACATGTCGGCACCGGAGTCGATTTGAAATGAGACTGGTGTATGTGCTAAGCTATGTGTTTCTGCTCAACTGGTCCTAAGAACGTGCATTCATCTTCATCAGCCTCGGTTATCTGCTGTTCTGCTGCTTTTGAGTGGAATACTGATGAAAGTGTCTAATTATTTTTTACACTTCATGTATTTTTTTTCTTTTTGCAGGACATTGTTCATTGTCATCATGCATTCATTCACATCTTGTGCATGTTTGTTTTTTCATCTTAATTTTTCATGTGCATTTTTGCTACAGTATGTTGACAAGCTTTTTGTGTTCTTTCTTTCGAACTTACTTTAAGTGATCCACATGCTCTGTGCTCTTTGCTCCCTCTGTGTTTTGTGATTTTATTCATTCACAATGTCTGGCTGTTTCAGTTGCAGTGCTCAATGTTAGGTCACTTTTTATATGAGGTTTTTATGATAGAAGCTTATCACCAATTACGATCACTATGCGGTCTCGCATCTGTTCCTCTTTCTGTGCTCCAAAATGATAGTTTTCAGCTAGCTCGTACATCTGCCTGAAGAATGTTTCCACATGTTCTCCGGGGAGTTGATCTCTCAAATGTTTTTTGGCCATTACCACAGAGCATTTGTTGCTATTTCCCTTGTTATTGAACGAAAATGACTTGAATATGTGCTTGGCCTCTGCTCCTATCGAATAAATTAGGGTAAATACCTGCACACCTTCACAACTTCATCCTCCTCTGTAAGTAATGAAGTAACTCGATACCTAGCAAACCTCGGTTTCCAGTCGGTCCATGCTGCGGGCTTGGAAGAGTCGAACTGCTGTAAACGCACACCTCAGTCCTCGCAACAACTCTTTTCCGAAATTCTGGCTACTACTTATTTTTTGCTTCTCATTGTCTCCGAGATTAATGACACAAGTCACCCGGCACTTAGTTGAACAATGCGTAACCATTTTATTAAACACGTGGGACTCATCTCAAAAAGTGGCGGTTAGTGTGTTCACATCACACATGCACAGTAGCCATCAAGTCAACTCAAATAGTCCCATTTCACATGACAGATGATGCTACCTGCTTCAGCGAGCACATTCACACCTCAGTGGGGTTGGAGCTATTGTGAGAATCATGTTTTTTGATTTCTCAAGTGCCTTTAATACCATACAGTCTTTCCTTTTTTTGTAAAACCAACTTTCCCCTTGAGGATTAAATAAGTACTCTATTTTAAAAGTAAGCAATAAGTAAAAATTGAAAGCACTTCATTCATCAACATTACAGTATGATGCTGCTGCAATTACATAAAAACTCTTGAGTTTTACCAAACCTCATATACTGTAGCTCTGTATGTTTATGTTACAATGTTCATTTACTAACCAGAGTACCAGTTGAACCACCAAAAGCCTTGAACCCCCAAGATGGCTTTGTAATGTATGAGTTTGTCATACACAATAGAATATAAGATTATATAAATGCTACGTTTTCTAAACTGGTATAATTCTGTTGAAATGTTTGGATTGTTTGACATTACATAAGTAAAAAAAAATTAGAAATATGTACCTACATTCCCAATCATGTTATTCTGACCAGTGATATTTATCGTAATCTTTGTCAAGAAGTTTTTCTGAAAAAAATGAAAATATAGATTCAGTCTAATATTCAATTATTCAATTATTTATTTTTTTATTTATTTGTTTGTTTGTTTGTTTGTTTGCTTTTTGGATACACAACAGAAAAGAAAAGAAACGACAGTCACTGAGGTTTTATTTGTGACAATCAGTATGTAGTATTTCTGCTGTTTTTTTAGCATTTAAAATGCTGCCCTCTACCTGCAAAACAGGAAAAACAGCACCCATCTTCTTCCATTGTGATGGTGTTGCTTTTTCTGCATGTTCATACTTGTTTTTAGCTTTTAATGTTTTAGGACAAACACATCAGCGGTTCTATTGTAAACAGAGCTGAACTGTAAACAGATAGTAATGAGTACTGTGTATATGTGTATATCAATTTCCTACGCATTTGAATTCTTTACCCAAATGATACACACTTGATTTTTATCTGGCCATACTTTTTGTCATATGTGTGGTGGCCTGGGAAAACTCTATAGTCTTTGTTGTTTGTCCCATTGCTTGAAGTTTCAGTAAGGTAAACTGGAGCGCACACAGTTTCCGATCGTAGAGGAGGCTCAGCTCCAGGTGCTTGATTCTGAGCAGGTAAAATGTCATAAATCCAGTGGCACAATCGCTTCTAGGGGTGTGATGGCTGAGGCTTCAGCATTTGTGCCAATGCTTGGGGAGGCACAACGGTCATAGCAAGGCCAAGGGAGTAGTGAGAAATGTGGCAGGATGGCCCAGGCTCAAGCAGGGAGGCGGAGCAACATCACAATTTCTGGCATGAGCAGGGAAGACAGACAATAGCCATATTCTCAAGGAACGTGGAGCAACGTCCCCTGCTAGAGCAGGGTGGTGGGTGATGTAATCAGCAGGCCACGGAGGCAGAGCAACTTTCTTTCTAGGTCAGGGAAGTAGGGCAACAATGACATCCCCAATCTGTGCTAGTTCCCCCACTCCCATCATTCCTATTGGTGACAGCTTTGCAGCATTTGCTGGCCAGTTTTTCAAGTTGCAGCTGGTGCTGCTTGAGATGGACAAGTGTTGTCAAATTCTGTCTTAGCACCGCAAGTGTACTTTCAGTTTTTCTTTGAGTTGCAGAATTGTCTATGAACAAAATCCTCATATAGTAATTATAATTTTTGTTCAGTTGGGTCACAGGTGGATGACAGCAGATATGGTGTTCTGTGGTTAGGGCAGTACTGGTTAAGGCATAATGTACAGGATCCAGTATGGTGCGAAGACTACTAGTTATGTGGTTCATGAGAGCTGCCTTATCTTATGACCTGAAAACAAAGTCTCTCAGTAGCGTACACAATTCTGCAGTCATCTTTGGCTTCAGGCTTGCATAAGTGATGGTGGTCTGTAGCTATTCCTCCGAATGTGTTTTGTGGTCACCTGACCTATGTGCTCAAAAACATGTGAAGTAGTTCCCTTAGACCATCACTTGATCAGCTTTTGCTTTGTTTAACAGAAGTTAATGGTAGACATGTTCAGCAGTATGATTGCACTGGAGAAAGTGCACTTTCATGCATCTTCTTTTCTACCACATTTCAAAAGTGTATTTCTTTAAGTCCGCTTGACTGTAAAGGCCACTAAAAAAACAGTAAACTCACTGTGAGGTTCATGAAACCAGTGTGAGATGACTTTTGCTTGTTGACATGGTGCATTATCATGCTGGGAGAAGCCATTAGCAGATGGGGAAACCGTGGCTGTGAAGTAATGCACACAATCAGCAATAATACTTAAATAGTCTGTGATATCAAACTGTGGCACCGATTGTAATTAAAAATTCAAAGTGTTGCCATTTCCCACACCATTACACCACCTCCACCAGCCTAGACTGATAATAAAAGGCAGATTGGGTTCATGCTATTGATTCTTTGTCTCAAAATTGAGATTCATTAGACCAGGTTATGCTTTTCCAGCCTTCAACCATCAGGTTTTGCTGAGCCTTGGCTTCTGTTCTTGGCTGACACGTCTGCATTGAGATTTGACCTGTGGTGCATTCTGAGATGCTTTTTTGCTCTCTACAATTGTGTGTTTATCTACAGTATGTAACTGCAGCCTTTCTGTTAGCTCACACCAATTTGTTGACCTCTGGCATCAACAAGGCCTTTCTGCAGAACGGCTGCTTCCTGGAAGTATTTCTTTATTGTACCATTCTGAGTAAGCCCTAGAGACTGTTGTGCGTGAAAATCCTGCCTGTGGTTCAACTTATGTCTGGAATTATTACTTATTTTTAAAACTTATTGGATTTCCCCAAAATAAACGCACACTGGGTTTAATGAGTCGTGCCATGCCTCATCACACACTTTACAGACGACTTTGCTAACATTGCAGCATGAGGCATGGGACACCGCACGATATGGTTGTTCCGAAGGAGTGAAAATCTAGTGTCTCGTGACTTCTGAGACCATCCTCACTTACACAAAGGCTTGTTTATGTGAGGATGGTCTCAGAAGTCACAAGAGACACTAGACACAGGCGTGAGCAACTCCTGTGTTGAAGCAAAAGGTTCTGGTAGGCTGTGTCTCTGCCCTTCTCTCTTTCTATGCTAGCATTTGATTCCACTGAATTCCCACAAACAACAATGTGAGCTGCACTTGCAATGAATCATATGATGAAAGATTCGTACTATCACAGCTTACCAGTGAAGCCTGTGGGGTTGAAGTAGACTGAAGGTACAGTATGGTTGTTGTGGGATCATTATGCCGAAGACTGTTAAACGGTTCTCCAGTCTACTGTGAGGAGAGATCTAGTTACAGGTAGCAGTTTTAGGAGGGTATCCTTTCCAGCCCTGCATGAGCCCTCCATCAAGGGTGTTGCTTTGTCCCTGGCTCCTCTGAGAACATTGCTTCACCACTGTGGCTCTGCTGAGGATATAACAGCAGGGATCAAAACAGAGAGAAACCAAAACACAGGTCCAAACGCGTTAATTCATTCATTCATTCATTCATTCATTCATTCATTCATTCATTCATTCATTCATTCATTTTCTACCGCTTATCTGAACTTCTTGGGTCACGGGGAGCCTGTGCCTATCTCAGGCATCATCAGGCATCAAGGCAGGATACACCCTGGACGGAGTGCCAACCCATCGCAGGGCACACACACACTCTCATTCACTCACACACTCACACACTACGGACAATTTTCTAGAGATGCCAATCAACCTACCATGCATGTCTTTGGACCGGGGGAGGAAACCGGAGTACCCGGAGGAAACCCCCGAGGCATGGGGAGATCATGCAAACTCCACACACACAAGGCAGAGGTGGGATTCGAACCCCCAACCCTGGAGGTGTGAGGCAAACGTGCTAACCACTAAGACACCGTGTCCCCAAATTTTAAATTAAGGCAATGATCTAGAAATATGGCTAGGCAAAGACAAGACTAAGGCTCATAACATATACAAAATCACAAGACGTATTCATTGTGTATATGTGTGAACAGTACATTTATTCTGAATAAACAGTAAGTGCTGTAATATTGTTCATAGTTCAGGGAAGGTGGACGTCTCTGCAAAGGACAACATTGACCTTTTAGACAATCTTAGATTATTTATTTAATATCAATTTCATACCCTCACATTTTTACAGTCACTTTGACACCCTCAACAGAATAGGTCCTATAATTCTTCATTCTAAATTTGTAATGGTTGTAGTTTCCAGATATGAGTTAGATGAGTTATGATACAGATGACGAACATTATTTAAACAGCTGCGGTTGCAAGAAATCTGAGATTCACCAAAATCATTTTGTGCGATTTTATTTGCAACATCTGTGTAAACCTTGCTGGGAAGACTCTAGTGAATACTAAAATTCAACATCTCTGTTACAGTGTGTGTGGGTTTGTGTGTGTGTGTGTGTGTGTAGGTTTGTGTGTGTGTGTGTAGGTTTGTGTGCGTGTAGGTTTGTGTGTGTGTGTAGGTTTGTGTGTGTGTGTTTGTGTGTGTGTGTAGGTTTGTGTGTAGGTTTGTGTGTGTGTGTGTGTGTGTGTGTGTGTGTGTGTGTGTGTGTAGGTTTGTGTGTAGGTTTGTGTGTGGGTTTGTGTGTGTGTAGGTTTGTGTGTGGGTTTGTGTGTGTAGGTTTGTGTGTGTGTAAGTTTGTGTGTGTGTAGGTTTGTGTGTGGGTTTGTGTGTGTGTAGGTTTGTGTGTGGGTTTGTGTGTGGGTTTGTGTGTGTAGGTTTGTGTGTGTAGGTTTGTGAGTGTGTAGGTTTGTGTGTGTGTGTGTAGGTTTGTGTGTGTGTGTGTAGGTTTGTGTGTGTGTAGGTTTGTGAGTGTGCAGATTTGTGTGTGTGTAGGTTTGTGTGTGTGTAGGTTTGTGTGTGTGTGTGTGTAGGTTTGTGAGTGTGTAGATTTGTGTGTGTGTAGGTTTTTGTGTGTGTAGGTTTGTGTGTGTGTGTGTGTGTGTAGGTTTGTGAGTGTGTAGATTTGTGTGTGTGTGTAGGTTTGTGAGTGTGTAGATTTGTGTGTGTGTATGTAGGTTTGTGAGTGTGTAGATTTGTGTGTGTGTATGTTTGTGTGTGTGTGTAGGTTTGTGTGTGTGTAGATTTGTGTGTGTGTGTGTGTGTGTGTGTGTGTGTGTGTAGGTTTGTGAGTGTGTAGATTTGTGTGTGTGTGTGTGTGTGTGTAGGTTTGTGAGTGTGTAGATTTGTGTGTGTGTGTGTGTGTGTGTGTAGGTTTGTGAGTGTGTAGATTTGTGTGTGTGTGTGTAGGTTTGTGAGTGTGTAGATTTGTGTGTGTGTGTGTGTAGGTTTGTGAGTGTGTAGATTTGTGTGTGTGTATGTTTGTGTGTAGGAATGTGAGTAAGAGTACTATGTGTAAGATACATTATGAATTCACATTCTTTATGTGTGTGATATGTGTACTCTAACATGTGTGTGTGTGTGTGTGTGTGTGTGTGTGTGTGTGTGTGTGTGTGTGTGTGTGTGTGTGTGTGTAGGTTTGTGAGTAAGAGAGACAGGTTCTTGTACTATGTGTAAGATACATTATGAATTCACCTTCTTTATGTGTGTGTGTGTGTGTGTGTGTGTGTGTGTGTGTGTGTGTGTGTGTGTGTGTGTGTGTGAGTGTGAGTGTATGTGTGTGTGTGTGTGTGTGTGTGTGTGTGTGTGTGTGTGTGTGTGAATTGCTCTGTCTTCCCATGGGTAGGAGACACAGTTCAGGAATGTTTTGCTTTTCAGCCCAGAGAGAAGGAAAGGTCACACCATTCCTCTAGCTCCTAGACCCCCACTTCCCACCACAGACCACTCTCTGAGCTCCTTCTCTCTCCCACACATATACACATACATTTTCTCTATAACGGTGATTTTGCTCTCATTACCAAAATCAGTGAACCCAAATTATCTCTATCTTTATCTGTCTGGTTCTGCATAAGTAAAACCATATGTATGACAGTACTGTGTATGATTACTGCATCCAGCCCACTGCTCTCTCATCCACTTGGCTCCCTGATCACTCCCATTAGGTGACATCACACTCTGTCAGACTTTGTGAGAGTAGTTTAATGAAACTGCACTGTTTGGCTTTGGCACCAAAGTGATTTATAACAGTCATACCAGTAAAGCACTGTTGAACAGAACTAAACTGAACTCTGAAAGTATGTTTGTCTGCACATGGGACACATTTTACTGTACGGTCCCCTCAATGCTGTAAAGAGCAAATATATCTCCTGTAGAAAGCTATGACACAAGTTGTTTAAAACCGGATTTAAAAACGGATTAAGTGGTTACCAAGTGTGTAATGTGTGTAAGCAAAAATATACATATACCAAATATGCTAAAATGTATTATCCAGTGTCTGGCCAAAGGAATAAACACACACTAATATTTTGTTGGACTGCCTTTTCTTTGATTATGGGACATATTCGCTGCAGAACCATTTCGATAAGCTTATACGATGTCACAAGTTTTTTTCCATCGAGAGT
>NC_062527.1:4480970-4495970 GCF_022655615.1 Tachysurus fulvidraco
TGTGGTGAAACACCGCTGGACCTGGCAGCACTCTATGGACGGCTACAGGTGGTGCGCATGCTGCTTAACGCTCATCCCAACCTCATGAGCCTCAACACGCGCCAGCACACGCCTCTGCACCTCGCCGCCCGCAATGGACATCATGCCACCGTACAGGTGCTGCTAGAGGCTGGCATGGACGTCAACACAGAGGTGTGTGTGTGTGTGTGTGTGTGCGAGTATGTTAACTGTGAAGATATGCACATATGAGAAGTAGATCTGTTCAGAAGTTGAAATATAATATAATAAAATGTTTTTTTCTTATTTTTCCCACTTATTTGGTCACCTGACTCTTCCCTGTCATTTAACCAGGGACAACATGTGTGTCATACTCAATACGTGAAGGCAGCCACATGCATTATAAAAACTTCTGCATCACAGAGCAGCAAAACACACTTGGTGGAAAGAGCTGACAGAATATACCTTTCCTTCCAACATGGCTAGTTTTGCCCTCTATATGTCCCAGACGTGCCTGGGGTGGCTGTGGGCACCCTTTTATCTTTTGTGCCTCTTGTGAGTCTCCAGCAAGTCGACTAGTATTACTCTGCTGGTTTTGAACCTCTGCCTTGACATCACTCTGTAATTTGTTTCAGTAAATATAAATGTGTGAATGAAGAGAGTTTGCCAGAGAGAGAATGAGGCATTTGATGTGTGAGAAATGGATGGAATGAGTGCATGAGACTGATGGAGAGAGCGACATGGTAAGATTATTACCCTGGGAGAGATGAATAATTAATCTGGCTCTGAGAGAGAGAGCAGTCTGTTCCTCTGGCAGGGCCACGGGCCAACACACGTGTGGATTTGTGTACTGTATGTTCTTACTATTGGTGCTATTTATCACTGACTCATACGATTCATCAGCAAACTCTTTCACTTGTGAATGTATGGGTGTGTGTTCTGTGATTTGAAGTGCAGTTAATGTTCTAAGAGTCCATCGGCTCTGTGTGAAAGCGATCGTATGCAAGGGTTGAAACCAGGCTTCTCCTCCTCACGCTCAATTTTTAAAAGCCTTTATTCTATCTTCTCTTTCCTCAGACAGAAATGGCATGGGCTGAAAAAATAGGATGAGGGTGTGATGCTCGACTTATAATTCATATTACTTTATATTCAACCGGGCGCACACTCTTACAAAATCATAAATTCATAAGGTCAAGTTCAGGGTGGTGTCAGTGTTAATACCTTTAATATTTAGACTCATGTATGAAATTTGTCATACATAAGTCATACGAAATCCTTTTTTTTGTTCCACAATCCCTTTCGTCCATGCACGTTTTCTCTGTTAATGGATATGAAGGCACATTTGCTCTCCCTTGCTATACACATTATGTAGCTTATAGATGGAGGGAAGTGAAGGTTGTTGGCTTTATTAAAACCAATGTAGCACCCAAACCATAGGGCTAGGCAGTACACATAAGCATGAGGCTAACACGCAGACAGGAAATTAGCACATGGGCATAAACCAAACAAGACTAACACAGTAAATGTGTTGCAGGCTATGGTGATCTTAGTATATAATGACAAAAGTCACAGACAAAATGCATGCAAAATTGTAACCTGACCGTCATGAGACCTGCCGTGTTGTCCAGGCATTAATACCAAAAATAATGCATTAATTGCCAACGCATCACATCTCTATTGGTATTTGCTTGTAGATGGCTGATTTTTAGGTGAGGTCCATAGCTGTTGCTTTGCTTGTCTATGTGATTATTACACTATTTACTGGATAAACAGAGCAGGTGCATACAGGACTATACTGTACTGAATGCTCACACACCAACTGGTACGCTAAACAGAAAGAGGGCAATAGAGAGACAGAAAGAAAACGAGGAAGACTCTTCAATTCCAGGAAGCTAAGTGAGAGTGAAGTGGTTTCTTTTCTTTGCTGACATTGTTAACTAATCATCATGGGAAACAGGAAAGGAAGTGGTCCTCAGTGAGGGAGGGTTGTACTTCCTGTCCTGCTGTGGGATGTGTTCAGAACTCATCCAAAGCTTGAGGAACACGCTCCTGCTCCCCATTTCATACACTCTCATTCATCTATAGACCAGCTGGCAGGAAGAAAGAACTCCTATTCTACACAGTAGGATTAGTCTCAGCACAACCAAGGAGTGAGTTTGTGGACTTTCTCTAGATTTCTTTGAGACATTTATCTTGAGTGAAGCTGCATTAGAAATGTAACTAGAGATAAAAGTGTTTAACGATCTGAGTGTAGAGTGTACAGTAAGTGCATGTTCAGTACTCACTGTAATCTCACCGTATTCACGTGTTTACACAGCGCAGGATTCTGCTGGCTGGTAGTTGGGTCAGGACAGTAAACAGCACCTAAGATAGGAGATGATTCATGTGAATGAATGACAATAATGACGATCCGTAGAACAGTGATAAAAATCATAGAAACGAATATTTTAATGGAATTCTGATTAAATAAGCTTGAAGCTGTGCTGGCTCAACACTTCAGCCTGAGGTGGAGCCACTAATCAGGAGCAAAATACTGTGTAGGAGTGATCATGTAGTCATGTTGGCAGTGTTTGTTTTAATGACGGCTAACAGAACATGCTCTCTGTCAGGAAAAACTAGGAGTTCTCTCTGTGTCTTTTCATTCAGCGTGTCTGCTGTCCTTAGACGTTTTATCTTCTCGTTTGATTTCAGCCGATACTCTCCGTGTCTCGTGTACACCACGTTACCTGCCACGATTTGTGTATGCGTAAGAGTGTAATGCATGATGATCTCCCGGAAGGCGAACTTACTGTTGTTTAATTTACTCCACAATCTGTCCTAGAGGACAGCATAATTATGCTGATGTAGATTGTTAATACACACATGTTCATAATTTCTGTCCCTCACTTCTGTGTGTATGCTTGAGTTATTGACTTGAGTTTGTTCGCTCTCTCTCTCTCTCTCTCTCTCTCTCTCTCTCTCTCTCTCTCTCTCTCTCTCTCTCTGTGTTCCTGGCAGACGGAGAAGGGCAGCGCGCTGCATGAGGCTGCTCTATATGGAAAGATGGATGTAGTTCGGCTTCTGCTTGACTCAGGTAAGTCCTTTCTGTTCCTTTATTCAGTGTAATAAACTTTGATGTGTCCTTTGATGAACTTAAAACGGCAAAAAAAAGAGGAAATTCCTGTTGGTTAAGGTTGGATTTAGGTGCAGCCTAGAATTAATTAGCTGCATTAATAATTCTGTCAATGAAAAGTCCTCAGAAGAATAGTCAGATGTATGTGTGTGTGTTTGCGTGTGTGTGCGCATGTGTGTGTTTGCGTGTGTGTGTGTGTGTGTGTGTGCTTGTGTATGCGTGTGTGTGTGTGTGTGTGTGTGTGTGCACGCGTGATTGTGTGAGTGTGTGTGTGTGCTTGTGTATGCGTGTGTGTGTGTGTGTGTGTGTGCGCGTGTCTGTGTGCGTGTGTGTGTGTGTGTGTGTGTGTGTGTGTGTGTGTGTGTGTGCATGTGACCTTGCAGTTACCCTCACAGAGCCATCTGTGGAATAGGAAGTATGAGAACCGAGAGCTTCCTGCATAGTGAATAATCTTTGGGATGTTGTACTTTTTTATCTGGTATTTAACTGACTGCACTCACACAGAGAATCATTCTTCCTGTCCTATGTTTTTGTTTTTTTGCAGGATTACTAACTGTATTATATTCAAATTCGCATTGTGTGACACTTATTCTATCATTAGTAGTATTCAGTATCTCAACTTACTGGTGTAATTCTTGGTCATGATGAGAAGTGACATGTGTTTCTTGTCTGCATTTCTCTCCTTTTTCCCTCTCCGTATCTCTCCCTCTCTCTCTCCCTCTCTCTCTCTCCTAGGGATTGATGTGAACATTCGAGATTGCCATGGGAAAACTGCACTAGAGATACTAAAAGAACACCCAGCCCAGAAATCACAACAAATCACTGCCCTCATACAGGGTAATCCTTCTCACGCACACACACACACACACACACACACACACACACACACACACACACACACACACACACACACACACACACACACACACACACCTGGACTTTTCATGATTGGGTTCTCAAACAAAACACATTAATAAAACTTGTGTAAATGTTTGTAAAAGCCAAACTAAACTAAAATATTTCTTCAGAGTTACAATTTTCGGAAAATGATTTTCTCCACTTGTGTTATATTTCTAGTCTTGCCCTGCATTTGCCTCCATCCTGAACTCAACAAACCCTCATGTGCTTTGACAGTGCCTGAGTCTTTATGATGCTGGCTGTTTAGATATGTTTAACAGGTTATGTGACCTTCAAGGATGTAATATAAGGGAATATATACTAATGGACCATTATATCCATTATAGAAGTATCGTCCCTACTTCTTTACGTACGACGGTAAAGTAACCTCAAGTATGAGAGGTTTTGAGTAAAGAAAATAAATATGAACCTGTAGGAGGAAAGAGGATCATATCAGCACATTGAACTCTGACCTCTTCGTGGGTCCCTCGTTCGTGCACAGCATAAAATGCATTTATCGCATAACATTTTTGTTATTTGGTTTACAAAATCTGGTTTATGTTGAGCACCATTAACAGCGGCTGGTGGTTTGTTAACTGTATTAGCTGATTGTGTCTTTTTATAGAATTTATAATGATGGAAGAGAATCACAAAGGACAAAGCAAAGATGAGCCGATTCGCCAGTGTCCAGTGCCTGCACCTCGCACCTCCATACCCTCACCTGCTGCCTCCCCGTCACTCAGATACAAAAGTAAGTGTGTTTGCATGTGTGTGTGTGTGTGTGTGTGTGTGTGTGTGTGTGTGTGTGTGTGTGTGTGTGTGTAAAGAGATAGAAAGAGAGAGACAGTTTCTCCGTCACTGATGGGTTACATGAATGAGAGTGTGTGTGCACCCTGTGATGGGTTGGCACTCCGTCCAGGGTGTATCCCGCCTTGATGCCCGATGACGCCTGGGATAGGCACAGGCTCCCCGTGACCCGAGGTAGTTCGGATAAGCGGTAGAAAATGAGTGAGTGAGTGAGAGTGATGGATTACATTAGATGTAATAGCAGGACCTAGTGGTGAGACACGGTACTGTAGTGTGTTTGTATAATGTTCCTTCCAGTGTGTGAAGATATGGTGGTGAAGTGCATTTGTGCACATTACACCAACATACTGTGCAGGTAATAATGACAGGAATGAAAAGCACTATTCCCATTTGTGTCAAATCCCTTAAAACAGAATAATCTACTATCAGACGTAGGACAAGTCAGAAAACAAGGAAACAAGAAAACTCAAAAGAAACGATTTACTCGTATTATATGGCAGATAAATCTTGTCCTTGCTCATAACACGGATGTAAAAACATCATGGCTTAAATTATCGTACATGAAGTATCAAAACTTTTAGAGATCATTAATCCTTTCCGAATTTCATTCAAGCTCTGATGTAAAAACCGGGTAATTACTGTATATGAATTGTTCAGGAACAGCTGCATATCAGAGCTGAAGATCTCTGTGGGTAAGGCTGGATCCCTCTGGCTTGGAGGCAGATGTAATTTGTTTCAAGGATTTACAACTTCCAGCTTGGAAAAGTCTGCAGAATAATAGGTGTGCATCAGCATAGGGTTTAGAGCGTGGCATGCCTGGGCTCAGGATTACGCTGAACGTGTGCCTTAACTATTGCTGTAGCTGCATTTTCTTAACAGTGTTAGTTGCAGCCAAACATAAAGAGTTTGCAAAGACCATAAAGGATGTTAGCACACATCAGTACACAAAAAGGTGCAAGTCGGCACAGCTGAGCACTCACGTTTGAAGCTTCTCCAGAACCTGATGTTTACTGAGCAAGCTAAAGGGGGAAAAGGGCAATAAAGTGAATGTAATCGATTGTAACTGCAATGTTCAAGTCTTGACAGATGTCACCTTTATCAAACCCTTTTAATTAGATTTTATATCATTACCATGCAAATGCCGGGGATGTAAACACAGCATTATAAATAACCCCAAAATCTTCTTCAGTTATTAAGAATATAAACACATGTATAGAAATGACACAATGACAACACACCATGCTCTGGAATCTTCCTAATGGCAAGAGTTTTTGCTCAGACATTGCAAAAACAAGTAATTTTCCCAGGAATAGTTCACTGTTCTAGTTCACTGATAAACTCGTATCATAATATCATCGTGATTAATATCGATTTTTAATTAAAAGTTTGTTGTAACGCCCTTCACAGGGTTCCGGTGCCAAGTCCGTCAGGAAGCACAACTACTATTATAATGTAGCTGTGGATGAAGCCCGGGGTCAGGATATTAGAACTGGTGCCTAACTCAGGTGTCATGCAGCTTTGAATTACTTATTAAACTCTTAAAACACTATTAATTAAATTGTTTGAGAATGTGATTTATTTCAATAACTGCACTAAATTAAATCAGGGCAGAGAAATGGAGATTAAAACAAATAATGTTTTGTTTACTGAAATGACTAAATGTCTTATATTGTATTCTGAACTTAAATGACTTTCAATTCAAATTTAGACGGATGGAATAAAAATAACCATAATGGGCAAAACATTAAAAAAAAACAATAAAAAAAAAGTTAAAAACATCAATTCAACTGACAGTGAAATGCAAATCAATAGAGATTTTGTGACACCAAAAAAAGTGGTGTTCGCTCGCTCCATAAAGTTCATTCACAGTCCATATCAATAAAGTTAAAACAAATAGTTGACTTGACATGACTTGAATGCATATATGTATCGCTAGCTAGCTAGATAATCATTGCATAAAATTGTAAAAAAGAAAGAAAAAGTATACACATAAATATAAAAGAATATAAAAATTATAATGTGGTTATGGTATGAAGTCCTTCCCTGTCATTAAACACTTTACTGTCAAATTCCTGTGTGAAATGTTCCATTATTAGTCCATTTATCTTCCAAACTAAATTTCAAATATGACTGACAAAGAAAGCACCATGTGAAAGCATTTTAACGGTCACAACCTGTATCCTAACATTACCATCCCTTCACTCGGTATGTCGTATTGATTAAACTCACATGAAACAGATCGTTTTACCTTGGAAGAGGAAGATAAAATATCCAGGAGAGCTCAACTGTTTGTCATCCAGAATTACTTTTGTATCTTCTCATATAACTAAGTGCTAATGCTGACTACAAGTTCTCCTTTCATGTCATCAGTCCCCTCTCCTAAGCCCCGTCCCCTCATCAATACGTGAAGTGTGACTTAGAAATTATCCAATCAGTAAAAGCAGTAAAACACAAATCAAGCATGTAATTTAATTTTAAGGGAGTTGTGTGTAAAAATCATGTGAAAATTCTGGTACACCAGAACCAACTTATTAACTTTTTGTGGTCTGTAGTTTTTCTATGCTTTATATAAACTATATACAAATGTATTCCATTGTTTTGTCCAGAGCAGAGAAAATGAGTGATTGTCATAATGATGTAAGACTGAAGGGATGCAGGGACTAAAGCTCATTGGGACCTGTATTTGTGTTTGTGATGTGCCGGTTTCACCTCATTAACTTAGTATCAAATCCCAATAATCACAAATCTGCTCCCCAATCATATGTCTTTCTCTCCATCTGTTTTCACAACTGTTTCTTTCCCACTATGTGCAGATGAAACAGTGACAGGGGAATTGTCAAAGTTACTCAATGACATAAAGATGTGCCGGGACAGGGACTACTCCTTTGAGGAGCTTTGCCAGGCCATTTCGTCTCACTCACAGTCCATGGAGAGCTTCTGCAGTGCCACACTCTCGGACGATGAGAGAAACACCACGCTTACGCATATCACTAAGGTAGGATCAGCACTTTCACTAATCAAACAAGTGTGATATTAGAGTGGTAGAAAGATCTTAAATAAATAAATAAATAAATATATATATATATATATATATATATATATATATATATATATATATATATATATATATATATATATATATATATAATGTGACAGCATTTCCTGAAGTGTTATTCCTCTTATCGTAAATAGCAAGTAAATGTTTCATTTATTAATGAAGAACAAGTCATAATTTTAACTGTTTCAATTCATTTGTGCAGCATTTTTAAGCATTCACGTTGTCTCAAAGCAGCTTCACAGAAGTGTAAAACAGACGGAAAAAATAATAAAAATAAGAATAAAAATAAATAAATGAATACATACATTTACAAAGTTTTAAATTAATTAAAAAAATATTCATTTAACATTTAAAATACTATATATCCCAAACAACTATCCCTAGTTGGTTTGAATAGAGGTAGAAAGCAACAAATGTACTATTGTAAACTTACATGACTACATGCTTCATGGTAACATTTTAAAGCGTAATTAAAACTTAATTGGTTTACTATTACTTGACTTCTTAAAAATAAAATATTCAGCTTCATTACATTTAAGTATGATCAACGTTCATTAAAAGGTTCATTAAAAAGCAGTAAACCCTGGGAGACTGTAATAAAATTTACAAACAGTATATGCAAATTAAATAATTCAATTACACGTCTCAGTCAAAACATGTAGTTTGCTGCCAAAAGTTTACACTTAAGGTGGCAGATGTTTAGCATCGGTGGTGTCTGAGTACAGTGAGAGAGATGAGCATCCTAGAACCAATATATAAGCTATCTTTATTTTTACATGCCTCAAAGGAAACATAAAGATAATGATTGCAAATTACAAAAGACTAAGCCCATTAAAAAACAAGTAAACGTGTTGTGTTCTTCCAGCATCCAATTAAGTCTTTTGGAACTGAGACTAATTGGTTCTCTTATCACTTATACCTTCTAGTTATTGCAAGCATAAACATCACCTCATCTGCCTCTAGTTTCTTCTCCGCTTTTTCTTTCTTAAATATAAGAAAGCAGCTTATCATGTTACTGAGAAACTACAAAGCAACAGCACTAGGTATGATGAAGGTCCTCACACAGAAATATAAGCAACCTGATTAAAGTGAAGAACTTGGATGGATGAAACCAAATTCAGATTTGTGGTGACATTTGCTCCTCACACTGCTTCCCCTGGAGATCCAGTCGCATGTTGGATAGCTCACTTCAAACTGCATATGAAACCATTCCAACAGCTTTACAGAATGACTGGATGTGTCAAAGTTTACAGGTCAACAACAAGAAGTTCATTCAGGATTTGGCTAAAAAGACTTGTTCCTCTACAATGGCCATTCCTCATAGAGCTGTCTAGCATGTGGTGAAAGCCTGCCTTGAGCTTGGGGAAAGCACTTCCTGAATTCAGTTCAACAGCTTTACAGAAGTATAGTCACGTGAAAAAAAGAAAAATAAGAATTATAAATAAAAATATGAATGAATAAATGTAAAGTTTAAAATGAAGTTACTACTGTATATATCTCTGACATCTATCTCTAATGAGCAAGCCGGAGGCGACGGCGGCGAGGAAAAACTCCCTGAGATGACATGAGTAAGAAACCTTGAGAGGAACCGGGCTCAGAAGGGAACCTCATCCTCATTTGGGTGACACTGGGCAGAAAATAATGTATTTAATAATGTAAATAATGTCCTTTCTACAACAGTTATTAATATAGTGCAACAAAGAGCTCCTGAGGAACTAATGGGTCAGTACAAACTCTGACCATGGACCCCACACTAATTCCTTCCTGAAAAAGTCTTCAAATGATTGTTGATAAAGACCAGACTATGCAGCTGACTGACACAACAAAGGTTCAAAGAAGACATGACAGTCACCGGGAAGTTCCATTCACAGCAGTCCCATGAGTCACTGGCTGACCATGCAGATCTATCCCTGGCAGGGTGACCACCGGGTGAGAGAGTGAGGAGAAAAATGTTAAGTATGATTGCAATCATGTGATGGACAATGTACATCATGTGCAAAGTACAGACAGGGACTCCAGCAAGACTAGCTATGACAGCATATCTAAAAGCTAGAGCCAGAGGGTAACACTGGGCTTCCTGGGATGTAAAGCGTCCCACCACTACACAAAATGCAAACCTGAGCGATTTGCGAGAGTGGTAAGGTGACAGCATCCAAACATCTCAGTTCACCAAACACTCTTTGCCCATGAACCTTCCAGATGTACTCCTTTACCTAAGAAAAGCTGTTCATAAAAAGCTAAAGTATGGTGTCAGCCTGGACTTAACACTGAGACAGTGTCTGAGTCCCAAATACTAATTGGAAGACTATTTCATAAATGTGGGGCTTTGTAAGGAAAAATTCTGCCCCCTGCTGTAGCCTTTTGTACTCCAGGTACTACCAAATAGCACCTTTTGATCGAAGTAGACATGACGGATCATAAAAAACCAAAAGATTTCTCACGTACTGTGGTGTGTACTGTGTGCTTTATAGCTTAGTAATAGTAATGTATAATCAATGCAAATGAATCAATTTGAATGGGAGCTGCTGCGTTCTGGACTAACTGGACTAACTCGATTAAAAGGTGCAGGCTATTTGGTAGTACCTCAAGTAGGTAACAAATGCATAAACTAGTGTCATGTAATGACATCATATTTCTTATCTTAGATGAAATATTGTGATATTACGAGCTATATTGTGAGCTTCAAATGAGAGGCCAGTATCAATAATCACACCAAGTTCTTTTACTGCTGCACATGATGTAATAGAAAAAACATCCAGCATTACTCTGTAATCAGAAAGCTAACTTCTGACTTCCTGTGGTTCTAGTAAAAGCACTTCTGTCTGGTCAGAGTTAAGCAGGAGGAAGTTAGTAAGCATCCCCTGTCTAATGTCTTTCACACAATCTTCAATCTTATTAAGCTGGTGACTCACATCTGATTTAGCTGAAACATGTACATATGCGTGTCATCAGCATAACAGTGTAAGCTAATAGCATGTTTATGAATAACTGCACCAAAGGGCAGCATATATAGGGAGAAAAGCAATGGTCCTAAAGCAGAACCTTGTGGAACACTGACCATTACCTTAGTTTGTTTAAAGTAGTCATCATTTAGATCTACAAACTGATAGCGATCCATCAAATAAGACATGAGCCAGGGAAGTGCTGGCCCCTTTAACATGTTCTAGCCTATCAAGTAAAAAAGTATGGTCAATGGTATCAAAAGCTGCACTCAGGTCAAGCAACATCAGCAAAGAGACACAACCCTGATCAGAGGCCAGTAGCAGGTCATTTACAACGTTAACCAGCGCTGTCTTTGTGCTACGATGAGGCCCAAATCCCGACTGATACATTTCCTGAATATTATTCCTATGTAGGTCTGAGCATAACTGCTGAGCTACAACCTTTTCAAGGCTCTTGGAGATAAAGGGGAGGTTTGAAATTGGCCTATATTTGGTCATCTGGGATGGGTCGAGGTCTGGTTTTTTAATCTGCTTTTATAACTGCTAGCTTAAAACATTTTGGCACATAGCCATTGCTAAATGAAGAATTTATTATTTTTTTAGAATGGGTTAAGTAGCTACATGTAATATCTGTTTAATGAAACATGTGGGTAAGGGACCCAGTATGTACGTTGATAATTTTGAAGAAGAAATCTATAATATTAATTCAGTCTCTTGAAGGAGAGTAAAACAGTCTAAGTACTGATCATAAAGATCAGAAATATTATCAACGGCATTACCTCTCAAATTGTTTGGTATTAAGAATGGCCTAAAAATGGTCTAAATGGTCTAGATTAAGGTAAACCAGCAGGGATCTGGTTCTTCGAACAGCGAGGCAGGGTACATGACGAGAATACTTCATGTTTTATTTTTTTTCTTACTATTTGCACTGCTTCACAACCAAGTAGATGCTTCTCTATCAATGGAGCTTTCAAAGAAGCACAGCTGGGTCTGGCAAAGCACACATACTCACTTGTCTGATTACAAAAAGAATATTGGCATCTTTGTGAGCTACATTGCCAGTCTTTGCACAATGCTTTCCTAGTGCTTCTGATTGGGTTAGACTACCCCCTCTTAAGCACCCGACAGAGCCTTTTCATCTTGCACAGTCTGGAGGCCTAGCTGTAGTGAAAGACTAGACAGAGTTGCACACTTTGTTTCTCTATTAGCTAATCACAGGGATACGTTTGTTTAGCACTGTTTTATTGTTGCAGACTTGTCCCTTTCTGCAAGGCTGTAGAGAATCAATGAATCTGCAAGTTGCAGGTGTTCATTGATATTCCTCCTTCTGAGGAAGAAGGACATGCCCTTCCTTTGAGCTCCTCCTGAACTTCCTTGCCTTATTACTGAAACATTAGAGGAAAGCAAAAAAGTCTGAAAAGGGAGGTGGTGGTAGTAGTATTGATATCATGGTATATATCATCTTCTACCATATCAAATCTCTTTGGTATATTTGGACAGGGATAAAACCTCATCTGTCTACTTAACCCCAAAACATTTGTCAGCTTGTGGAAGGCACTGCATGAGACATCAGATAAAAATAAACATCCCCCAGCACAAGACTATCAGGCAGCTGAACTTGCTTTGATCCACAAGTGTGGAAAGACAGCTTTGGTCTTGAGTGTATTATGTCTGATGAACATATCCTGTCTGAAAGAAGTTACCACACATTAAATGAATTGGAAAATACCTGATTCTCTTGGGAGAATTGTTGTGTCAGAACAATGAATTGGATTCAGAAATCATTCAGCCTAGCATCCAGTCATCAAATTATTAATCTGTCTTTGACAGGAACGTGGAGGTTTGGGGACGTGATGGTTCATTGGTTAAGGCTTCGGGTTACTGATCAGAAGGTCAGGGTTCAAGCCCACAAGCTGCTGAGACATCAGCGTTAGGTCCCTGAGCAAGGCCTTTAACCTCACCTTCTCCAGCAGCACTGTACTATGGCTGACCCTGCGCTCTGAGCCCAGGCTCATAATAACCTGGGATATGAATAAACGTTGCTGATACACAGTAATGGTATTAGATTCTATAAGTTAGAGAATTTATTGGTCATCACTGACACAATTGTGCTCCCAAAGGTGGCAGCCCAAGGTATTACCACTGTCTCAACAATGCTTATTCCACCTGATGTTTTACTCCACAGGCATGGAGTGTTTTTGTTCCTAAATAGTGAACATTTGATGTCAACAGGAAAAGAAGTTTGGTATTTTGTAGGAATGCCTTACTATCTGGGGTGTGCATAGTGATCTCCTACCTACTCGATAGGGATTTCTTTCAAATCACCATGTGACATTTCATTGCTCTTAATGACAAGCCCAAGGAATTATTAGATCAAGGCATGGATTTTGGGGTTGGTCATGGTGTGTATTTATGGGGGACATTGGGGGCTCTACATCCTTTAAGAGACATCGGGGCTCTACATCCTTTAAGAGACATTGGGGGCTCTACATCCTTCAAGAGACATTGGGGGCTCTACATCCTTCAAGAGACATTGGGGGCTCTACATCCTTTAAGAGAACTTGGGGGCTCTACATCCTTTAAGAGAACTTGGGGGCTCTACATCCTTTAAGAGAACTTGGGGGCTCTACATCCTTTAAGAGAACTTGGTGGCTCTACATCCTTTAAGAGACATTGGGGGCTCTACATCCTTTAAGAGACATTGGGGGCTCTACATCCTTTAAGAGACATTGGGGGCTCTACATCCTTTAAGAGACATTGGGGGCTCTACACTGAGGCAAATCTGAGCCCACTGAGGCAAAACTTTCAGGAATTATATGCCATCAAGTTGTACTAGGGTTACAAGCCACGACTGGGGATTTTTTCCAGATATTGCTCACAGAGATAGAGAGCATACTCAATTCTAATCCCTTAGGATACATGTCAGCAGATCCAGACATAATTACCCCAAATATTTTCCCTATGGGGTGGCCCAACTCCTCTGCACTCCCTAGTGTTGTCTACTCAACTTTGACACAGTCAGGTTCTACCTGACATCTCCTGTAGATGTTTTATTATGGACTACCTACCAAGCTCGCCAGTATGCCAAATATTGGATTCAGACAGATGTACCCTTCGGGTGGGGACAGTTCCTTTGGGGAGGTTTACTCATTATCTAAGACATTGCTAGGATAGGTAGCATATGTTATCAGATCCCTTTTTACCCACATGGAGCCAAGCGCAGTTATTTTTATTAACTCAGGTCCTTTGGGTTTAAATGGCTACTAATCTACCTACCCTGTGTATATAATCTTATCTTATAGCTTTGGTTTCCAAAGCAAGCCATTTTAGTGTCTTTTTCTCCTCTCTCCTTCTTCATGTGTAGCTGAAATTGAAAAACTATAAATTTCTCTAGTAATATTGACTTATGTTTTGCTTGGAATATGACAGGTGGCTTAGTGGGTAGCACGTTCGCCTCACACCTCCAGGGTCGGGTTCGATTCCCGCCTCCGCCTTGTGTGTGCGGAGTTTCAATGTTCTCCCCGTGCCTCGGGGGTTTCCTCCCCCGGTCCAAAGACATGCATGGTAGGTTGATTGGCATCTCTGGAAAATTGTCCGTAGTGTGTGTGATTGCGTGAGTGAATGAGAGTGTGTGTTTGTGTGTGTGTGTGCGCCCTGCGATGGGTTGGGACTCCGTCCAGGGTGTGTCCTGCCTCGATGCCCGATGACGCCTGAGATAGGCACAGGCTCCCCGCTACCCGAGGTAGTTCGGATAAAGCGGTAGAAAATGAGTGAGTGAGTGAGTGGAATATGACAACCAGAACAGGGCACTGATTTCTGTCTCATTTTAATTGCAGTATAACCGTATGGCCAGTAGAGAGCAGACTTGACCAACGCATGCCTGTGAATGTGCTTTGTGAATTTATGTAATAGCAGGAAACATATTTATAGACCAAAATCAGTGCATGTCCTGTGCTGTGATTTAGTCCAAATCGACCTCTACATTTGGATGTTGTGATTCTGAGTGCTGGAATTTTAATCACATGGAAAGAACACTGATTACATTGGATTATGGGTAAACAAGTCAATTATGATTGTAGTTCGAAGAAGACACAGTAAATTATATAATCAATAATTATAAGACACATAAACACGTGCACACACACAGAATGTGTGAACTGTATTACATTTGTGTCTTATAATTACAA